>NW_026900562.1:0-154842 GCF_033783945.1 Neopsephotus bourkii
TCTGAAGACAACACAAATCTTCCAACCAATGTCAATGGACTTTGCATCACCTTCTAAAGCACCTGTCAGGGAGATTAAGGCCTCTGTTTTCACCCGATGCAAATCAGAATTTGGAGGAGTGAGCCTGATCTCGACTACCTGAGAACTGGGCCCAGAAGATACCACTGGAAGGGTCTGCTGTCATTTTTCTGGTGCACAGGATTCAAATTGGTGTCTGGAAAAGGGCTTGTTAGTCAGTGTTTGCTGAACGGAATACTTCATGACAGCACTAATTAAAATAAATGAAACTTGACTTTTCAAGATGATAGATTTTTATAGCAAAGTACAGTAGTTTGAAAACATCTTTAATTTAATTGCAAAATACTTTCTCTGGTTATTTACTTAAAATTGTCTCCCATTGCAGAGCTGCACCAGTATTTCTGGATGTACACTCTTGATTTCGACATTTTACATTACATTATCAAGCTAATCTACCCAAATCATTAACCCCCAGCAGGAAAGATTTTTAATTATGTAGATTCACCAAGTGTTTTTCAAGAACTGTTTTGTTTCTATGAGTTCAATCGTAATGAACTCATCTCTTGGGGAGAGCAAGGGCACTGTCCTACACTTGATCTCATGAACGCATCTTGAAAGAGGCCTCTGAACATCAGCACATTTCAGCAAATATATCTTATCCACAATAGAAGACAGTCTAACACCCTCGAGAACCCCTGGCCTCCTGGAAAGGAGTACTGATGGGTGCTTCAGCAAGTAGGAATTTAATTTAGATCAAACTGAGACAGTTTTTTTCTCTATAAAATAAGCCAGTTTTATTCCAATGTATCTCTGTTCTGATTTACATCTCAGGATGCAGCATCTGAATCAGACTGAAGCTAACAGAAAAGTGGTCATGACCTTATTAGAGTCATGATTAGTCCTGCTCTTACGTAGGTTAGAAAACACATAAAAATTTAAAACAACATCAAAACCCATTTCTTTTGGGAAACCAAAGCTTTGGAAAGAAGATGGAGGGATGACACTGCATTAGATTTTAATAATCAGCACTATTACTAAGTGTTGATTTGAGCCTTTATCTAGTGCCTTGCTTCTCTCATATGGCCTCCCACGGTGGGCAGGGCAGTGTGGGAGGCCTTGCTCAGAGTGTCAGCAGGGACTCAGCTGCTCGTTCTGGGGTTAGAGTGATTGATGCTGGTTGGAGTTTCTTCCTGGGGGACAAAAACATTGGTATCGCAAGTGCTGGAAAAATCAGTGAGTCACCGCTGGCAGAACCCTGTAAAATTGTGCTGATTTACTCATCTGAATCACTATCAAAAGCTGAGCAGCAGTTGAGAGGAAACAATTGCACAAAAGTGTGGTGTTCTGTCTATGTCATTGGTAGGGTGAGGAGCAAGGATTCGTACCACTGCATGTACTGCATATGCAGGATGATAAATGACACCAAAAATCTGATAGGAATGGAGACATTTGAAGTGCCAGGATTTGCCCTCCAAAAAAAAAGGTATCAAATTCTTCTGCCTTGTGCAGCCAAGTCCCAAACACAAAACAGAAGTGAAGCACTTCAGAAAGCTGAGTGCATTTTAATTGAATTTGGGGGACATGTCCTGTTCCTGAAGGCTCAGAACAATGAAGACTTCAAAGCACAACTGGGAGGAGCAGAGTGTTTTTTGGGCAATCGACTTTGCAGCTTTGAGAGTGCCAGAGCACCGAAGTGATTCCCACTATGGGAGATCATTATGTGGAAGTCCCAGAAGTGGGTTGGGATTATTTTATACAGTGAAATGTGTCATGGAAGCTTACACAAACACTTCTGTAGTTTTCTGGTACCTGCCTTATCATGTCTTATCCTCCCTTATCCTCCTGTCCTTGCAGAGAGGTGCTCCTTGGGAAGGGACATGAGGAGGAGGGACAGAACAACTGGTAGTTCAGAACTGAATAACAAGATTAACTCTTTTTGTAGGTATGTATGGCTGGTATGGTACAGTATAGATCACAAGTCACGTCTCTGAATGCAGTGAGTACAAACCAAATAGCCATTTTCCCTCTGAAGAAGCTTTCATGATCTATATTCTGTAATGTTCCAGATACATAAACCCCCAAGTTTATTAAAAATTTATGGAAGAACTACAGCTCAGTTACTACAGTTTGCATTTCTACATTGAAATACTGGGTGCAGTCACTGGTGGGAACCACAGAGTGTTTTTACAGGTGTTTGGAAGTCTCTTTCTTGACTATTTTTATCAAAGAAAGTTAACTTCAATTTTTATTTTCTTTACTCTTTCTTGTAAAGTCAATGAAATCTGAAATCTGTAATCTGTTAACCTGCATGATGTTTTACCTAACGTTTCTCATTGCTGTGTCAAATTTAGTAGCAGCATCTCCATCTAGTGCTACAGACATGATTATTTATTTACCCTATGCTGCACTTAGAAGTCCCATGCACAAAATTATCACTGAGTCTGTACCTAATTTAAATGTTAGTCTAATATCAGACAACCCATAGAACTCCCCTTATAAATATGTGCTGTCTGATCATGGGAGTGGACTTGCAACCAGCAGCCTTTCCACACATTTCTGTCTTGGTTCACATCTTTCTTGCATTTCAAATTGGCCAGGGTCTTACCAAAGACAAATATTACACCACCAAGAAGAAACATGCTTTCCCCTTCACTTTTGTTACCTGCCTGTTGCTATCCCCAGTGCTGTGGATGCTGGTACTACCAGCAGACATATGACTATTGAACACAGGAATGAAAGAAGGGAGACAGAAGAACAAAACACAGCTACTTCATTGCAGAACCCACTAGTGCAATTTCAAAGGACACGTCTCTGTTGGGTTGTGGCAGAGATGTGCTGCAGCATTCATAAGCTTTCCTTCTGGGAGGTCTTTGGAGACAGCATAGTCTAGCCATGGCGATATATCATCATATGTTTGCATATGGGAAGACAACATCTAACTCAGAGAAAAATGCAGTGTATATAGTGGTACAAGGGAACTTTGCATGATAGTTTGCCATGATCCTCCTGAAGCCCTTTAGGGAAATCAGTGGATGTTCTCAGGAGCTGCTGGGTGTGTGAGCTTTATAACAGGAATGGAAAGGGATCAAGACCTTAGGAAAAAAGGCAGTAGAACAGTTGCTCAGCTGTGTATTGGTTGATATAAATGAGGTGAAGGGTGTGGATTTAATAGCAAAAAAGAAAAAAAAAAAGAAGAGAGAAAAATGCTTGAACCCATTATCCTTTTGCAGTGGCATAAATCAGGAAAAGCTTGGAAAACAGCATCCCAAAGCTTCAGCTATTACCAGTCTTCCTGGGATTTAAATGAAGTTGAAAGAGCTCTGCCAGTTTACAGGGGCTGAGGATTTGGCCTGATGGAATTACACAAGCATGAACATCTTGTAAGTCGAAAGAGAATTAGAGCCATTATTTTTTAAAAAAGCAAAGCTTGATTAAGGATGTTCAGTGTAGGTTCAGAAAAAAGAACACTGTCACGCCTCACTAAACTTTGCTGTTCTGTTGAAACATGACTACTAGGGAGATATTACACTGCACTGGGATTTTCTAAAGCACCAATCAAGGAAGTGTGGTTTCAGAGAGTGAGGGGAACAGCACTTTTGTCAGCGCTAATTGCAGGCGTTAATAGGAGCCCTAACGCAGCTCACTGCCTGGTACTCTGAGGAAGTTGGAAGCACAAGTGCTCTTCACTTTAAAGGTGCAGACATACAGAGATGGAGAGGCAGGATGGAGAATGAAGGGCCAGGATCTGAGCAGGAGAGGAGACATGCTGATCACTTCTGACATGATCAGTCACAGGTTGAAGAGCTGTGATGAATTGCGAGGGGAGTTCAGAAGGCATTTCTTAAGATTTAAATGCAACTGATGTGGATGCTCACAAGACTTGGTTCTAATAACTGTGAAATTCAGAGCCAGAGATTCATAGTTTTTAAATGTGTTGGATAAAACAGAAAGTTCTTTCTCAGTAGAGGTGCACAAGCAGGTATTTAACAGTAAAACACAATGTTGGCATCGCAAATTAGGCATGTTTTGGGTGCAGCCCTGTAAAATAACCCATTAAAACCTATGGGCGATGTCAGCCTGCTGAGTCTGAGGTCCAGACCTGACAGCAGCCACCACTGCTATATACAGACAGGGACTCTCACTGGGATGAGCTGCATCAGATAAATTCAGTTTACTGTTAAGGTTCACTGTTAGCTCTTTGGCCACTATCAGAGAGGAGGTATCAAATGTGTCCTACACCAGCCATTTAAGTCTTTGAGTTATTTTTATAGTCATATCCTGTCATATCTCTCATATCAGAAAGCCTCACAGAACCACTTCACACCGCCCAAAGTACCATTGTGTTATCAGAGATATTTAAGCAGTTGAAGTTGATGGCTCTTTTTGTTTCTTTGGTGTTTTTTGTGTTGTTTCTTTTGTTTTGTTTTTGTTTGAGTGAAAGTTCCAATATAAAATACTGGGCAAATGAGGCCAATATAGAATTTCACCACTAAGACTCTACTTCAATTCTCTGGTTTCAGCAGCAAAATGCAAACATGATCAAATAGTCTTTTAGATGTGGTATTTTACGTTACTTACCACATCTCCTCTTATTCTGGTTTCTATCAATTCATCTTTAATATTGAAAGATTCCCTTACAATGGAAAGTTTATTAAAGGCCAATGCCTTCTTACATCCTTGCATCCACCTTCCCCTCCGCTGACGCTGCTTGCTCCTGCGGGTACTACGTGCTCTGTCTCCCTTCATCATTTCTAGAGATAGAAAACGCAGTCAGAATATCACAGGTCCCCATCTCTGGGAATTGAAGCAGCTGCCAGGGATTTCAGCTAACACCACAGAGCTCCTGAAAAGTCGAGTTTCTTCAGAAGACATCTTCTGCCATTCCTACTGCAACTCACCCATGTTTTTCTCTCTCTTCAGATTAACTGCTTCTGTCCCTCTGCATGACTTGTTCATTGAGAGAAAGCCAGGACTTAAAGGCATTTTTACTTTCCCACTCTTCCAAAGGGCAAAAAAGAAAAGAGGCTTAATATAGACTGAGAAACAAAGACAACAGCATAGGTAAGCAAGAAAGCACAGGTGTAATTTCTGGGCACAGTAAGAAGTCTTTTAAAAGCTCTTAAAAGAGTAGTGCGTACATGTTTACCACTACTGCAGCTGACGTATAACCACAGGAGCACTGCACTATACGGATAAAATGAGAACTTGTGGAGGGCTATTGAGCACCGGAAATTTTCACAGTGAGGCAGAACAAAATTATTTGGCACTAGGGGGGTTCTCTGATTTTGGTACCCTGTGAAAACAAAACAGTGCCTTTGTCCAGACTAATATTTGCTCACCAATGGAGAAACCCATCTGCTGCCTTTCTCAGATGTGACCCGGGATATGAAGGCTAGCATTTGTCATTTGGGTTGGTCAAGGGAATATGCAGAGATACTCACCCATGTCTCACTAAAGCCCTGTTTGATTCTAATTTGTTTCTTTTACCTGTGTAAATTCTCTTAATTGTCCCAGGGATTACACTTTGGTGTGTATCTAAAAACGTAAACAGATTTTCAAGGCTAGCTTTGAACCTCAGGGAGTCTCCAGTATTATAAACAATTGAGTTGGTGAAACCCTTGGAACGTTTGCTGGGAAAGCAGATGAAAATGCTCCTGAGTTGTGAACAGCTTCAACAGTGATTGCAAGGCCATCATGCCTTGCAGCCCAGCTCCATTGCACTTGCCTATTACAAAGGTGATTGTACACCAGCTTTGTAGCCAAGTACAGATTTTGCAGAAGACAAAGCCCCAGTCACTCATCCAATTGGTCCATCAGGCTAAAAGTGATGGACCTACTACATGTACTTTGCAGTGGGTTACAACTTGTGCCTGACACCTGGTAGGGCTTCACCCTACTACTGCAGAAGCTGTTGCCAGTGATAGCATTGATTTGAAAGGCTTCAGCAAGATGCCTCAAAAGATGATCCCATTTTTATAGCTGAAATTAGAGTATCTAGAGTTATTAAATGACTTTTTCTTCTCATTAAATTTTGATAATTTTCTCTGATAAAATATGGCTTTGGAAGATTGCTGTTCCAGGTTCCAGCTTTTGCCTTGCTCCTGACGCAAAGGTTTTAGAGATGTGATCCTGCAAATTACTCCCTGAGTAAGGATTTTTATGCAAATGGTCCTGCTAACTTTACACAAGAAAGAGTTTGCTGGATCATGCCATTATCCCTAGGCTTACAGTGGAAACACAACTGACCTTTAGCTGTAATGAGCACCAGTAAAAAAATAAGTGTGACAAAATTGCCTGGATCTTTGCAAGCTGATACAAGCTATGCCATGTTCTGGTAGGGGGCAGATCTCCAAACAGGCTGAAGGAGTTAAGTCATTTCACGGTGTTAAATAACAGCTAATTGACAGCAGATATACTGCATGTTGATAATCAAAGGTGGTTCGGCAGCTAAGAACGAAAAAGTCCCAATATCTAAACCAAGCTCTATGGGAATTATTATAGGAATGCTCCCGAAGCTTTTGCAGCTGCACTCCAAAAAACAAAAATAAATAAACCATGATGCTGGAATGTAATACAAAAGAAAGAGGAATCAAAACAGATGGTGCAGTTGGTATGTAAGGCGCCAGTGCGATTGCACCTGAAGTGTGGCATGTTGAGTGCTGCAATCACTGTGCAATGTAAATATGCAGCGGGCTATGGGAAATGCAGCTGAGCACAAGCGCTATGACACTGCGTTTATGAGACTAAGGCAGGATGAACTATCTGGGTGAACTTGTGTGTGTGAAGACAGAGCAGAAAAATCTCCAATATAATATCAAATTAAATTCAGCTATCTGGTGGTGAAGGACAGTGAGCTGAATGTCCTCCATCAGGTCAACAGGTTACCAGCACTGAAGGTAAAAGTGCAATTTATAGGTGGGTTCTCAGACCAATGGTTCTTAGCCCAAACCTTGCCATCTCTTACCTCTCAGTAATTTCCCTCCCCTTTTAGTCCAAGTGATAAAGGCTCAGCATGGCTCAACCTGTAATACTGACCAAAGGCGTCCCTGATATCAGCTAGCCATGGCTCCCTCTCCCCTCCTAGCCAAGCATTAGCCTTGCTAATTCAAACACTTGCCATCACTCTGCAGCTACAAGAAAAACAGGTCAGCAGCATCACTGCCACTCCACAATTCTCTTTGCTTCATTTCCACTCCATTTCTCCTCCCTGTTTGTGCCTGCCCGTGACTCTGCTCCATCATTCACTGAGTGCTTCTTCTTCATTTTTTTGCACTGCTCTCATTCTGCCTTCCCTTCATCTCTTCTTTGTCCTTTGCTACCCCATTGTACAAGTGGCTTTTTTTCTTCATTTACTCCCTTTTACCTTTTCTCCCTGTCTTCTTTCTTTCCTCCCATCTGTGACAGTATTTTTTGATACCTTCCCTTTGCCTCTCTCTTTGTCGCCTAGCTGCATTGTCTATTGTATTACCTGCCATTATCGCCAAATATATTTTGATATATTTTCCCCCTTTTTCCAGTCCACCTTTTTGTTCCTTTTAAGGCACCAGAAAGCAGTAAAGGTTAGAGAGGGAAACTGAAAAGCATTCCGGTAGTTTTCCATCAGCCTGTGTATAAAGCACTTCTTTTCCACTTGATGAGAAAGCAGTAATCAGTTTCCCCCTACATCAAGCTCTTTTACACAAAGAGGTGGCTGCAAAAAGAAGCCAAATAGATTTCTAACTGGCCTCTCCCTTATCTCTGCCTCAGAGCCCCAGTGAACCCACAGCCTTTTCGTCTGCTGCAGCTGCTGCTGCCATGTGAAGCAGACACAAGGTTGAGGGGGATGAGCAGCATCACAGCTCATCAGTGTTGGTGCTGGCTGATCTTGGGAGGGACTGTGGCTTGGGCACTGCAATTCATTTCCCACCTGGAAAACTTGGTGCAATAGCAGGTAAAGGAGAGCTCTAACTTTGCAGCATCTGAACTGGTGGGAGAAATGGAAGATAAAGGAGGAATTGCTTCAGTACTAAAATTCAGCTTTGATCTTCAGGGTAAATGTGTCCCTTAGATACCCTACCTGTAGCAAAGGGAATCAAAAAATGACAGTATGTGTGCAGAGAATGGGTCCACTATAATGCAGTATGGACTGAAATGCAGTTTTCAACCTGTTAAATAGAATGTGCTCCCCTATTCAGCATTGCTGAAGAAATCAAAGCACCATCTGGAGACCAATTGCTGTTCCTAACATACATCCTATCAGCTCCCTTACTCTTCTGCACCAGCAGCCACGAACCCAGCTGGGGTAAATTGCCCTCAGCAGAGCCATTCCCTGCACCCCAGAGCCACTGATTTGGAGGGGTTGAGGCTGCCAGAGCCCACCAGATTTGCTCCAGACCAGTGTATCCTACAGGTAAGAGGCCAGGGCCAAGTACATGTCTTCCTTGAGCCTGTAATAACTAGGTCAGAGCCCTAGGGCTGGCCAA
Source organism: Neopsephotus bourkii (assembly GCF_033783945.1). Taxonomy (NCBI): domain Eukaryota; kingdom Metazoa; phylum Chordata; class Aves; order Psittaciformes; family Psittacidae; genus Neopsephotus; species Neopsephotus bourkii. The sequence goes on from NW_026900562.1 coordinate 8,481, forward strand.
CTACATGCTTCCCCTTCTCCACAAGCCATTCCATGTATCAAGGAGACGTGTGCCTGCTGTGGCCCCCAGCGAGCCAGGCACTGCATCGGTGCTGTAAGCATTTCTGCAAGTTTAGGTAGAGATGAAACAAAATGTAATCCTGAAATTATGCCTAATAAGGGGAAGGGAAAATGAGAACATACAGCCAGAAGGCGAAAGACCCATTATGAAAAATTTGGTCTCCTGTTTTTCTTTAAAATATAATTTCAGTCAAATGGATCTTATTTGCACAGTTGCAATTGTCATTTTGTCTGTTTTCTGCAGACACACGATACTTTTATCTCTGATGAGGAAATAGTGTAACTGTCTTTGTTTCATTCTCTACCTTTGCTATGGTTCTCTGCTTTCTTCCTCAGCACCAGGAAAAAAAACCCACCAAAGCAATAAATATGAGTCCCTCATCTAAGGCACAGTACAGGAGGTTTAGTGTTGACAGTGTGCTTTGTCACTTTGGCTCTGGAAAAGGCTTACAAAAGCTTTATTAACAGGCTCATTAGCACGGCCTGATTTACTTCTGCAGACTTTACTCTTTTACTAGTTTCCAGGAGCATCAGCATCAGTTGCAGGGCTAATGAATTCACTCAGATTTGCATGCTAATGAAACTCCCATGACTCTCTGTGCTCTCTACTTCAAATCGATCTTTGCTGTTGCTTGAGGAATATTAATGGAAATAAGAGTAAAGGGGAGCACCACGCATTTCAGTTGGTCTTGATGTAATCCAAGGCTGCTGTGTAATTCATATTTCATACATTACACTGTTTCAGATCTTATTTCTTTCATGCCTTATTGACTCTACTGTACAGGAGACATCACCTTTAGGAAATTCCTAGTATAGCAGTTGGCCAGAGACTCAAGGGACTACTTACCCAAATCGTACTTGAGCTCTCAATAAATAGGTCAGTCACCTAAAAGTGCTTCCTTGCACCACTGCAGTTCCAGGTATTTTCCTCCAAACACATGAATTACCTTTGCCTTCAAGAAAACCAGACACCGTTCGACTTCATTTGCCTAGGCTGCCTGGCTGTACAGAGCATCACACAAAAACAGGGTGAGGAAGCTCCCCTAAATGAGACCTTAAACTCAGCTGGGGTGAGGGACCTGATCCAGGGGTACTCTGTGTTCAGACAGGGGCTGCAGCCAGGAAGGGAGCAGAGACGTTTCTGGGGATGTGGCAACAGGCTTCCCAGCTTGAAGCAGCAAGGGTGCCAGTTCCAAGCTTATTCCTCAGCTTCTGGAACCCACTGGAAATCATCTTCCCTAAGCTGCCAATCACTTTCGATTCATCAATTGAAATCATTAATTCATTACACTGCAGCTGCCAATATATAAATCAATATATCATCCTGGAGCATAATGATTGCCATTTCATAAACTGAAAAGTCAGCTTGTGCTTGAATGTGTTTTTAACAGGGGCTGCTTTGTTGTGAAAGAAAAGCAAAAAGAATTTGGAAGTGCAAGGAAAGATTCAGAGCCCCAAATCCTCTGTTCTGGTAGGTCTGTAGGATGCTTACCCCGCAAGATTAAGCTAACAGGCCCAACCAAAACAAACAGATGTGATACTCCTCTGTTAATCTGAGGTGTTTCTCTTTCACCCCCGCTTTAATTTTAGCAATAATGACTGAAGCCCTAGAAAGAAATCCCATTGTGCAACTGTGTTTTTGCAAGAATATTTTTGGCTTCTGAAAGTGCAGTTAACACATCCAAATTCATGGAAAAGAGGATTCTTCACTGAGAAACCTCCCCTGCCTGCTTTTCTTAATTTGATAAAATAGCAGAGCCTACACTGAGATTAAAATGCTCTTTTGGATGCTCAATTGTAAGAAATCATTCAGCAAAAAAAAAAAAACAAAACAGGGCACCATTTTCACGTTATCTCTTGTGAGTGAGAATAATCAGAAAGCTCCATTTTGCTTGCTGCAAAAATAACACAATTCCTACACACTTCCCCCCCCCCCCCGCCTCTTTTCTTCTTTATTTTTTTTTTTTTTCAAACAGAAGTAAAGAAAATTAAATAAAATGGAAAGCAAGCCATGGACTAATTATCCTTTTCTAAATGACTTCATATTGTAAAATAGCCTATTGAATGCATAATGAGCATCATTACCACCAACTGCTTGCAAGTGGAGGAAAGCAGAGCGGTCATCCTGTCATTATCAGCACTTGTTCTGTGAGTGATGCAGAGTGCCAAGATGAAGCAAAGAGCAATCCAAGCTCAGAGCCTAAACTTTTATTTACATTCAGTAGCACCTCAACCCTGCCTCCAACTCCAGACCCTTGCTGTCCTCTAATGAGCTCAGAGGGCCTCAGATGCTGTTTGCAACATGGACACGTGTTTTGGGGATTGGCAGCTCTTCCAGCTGGGAGCAAAGGGCTGGGCTTTATCTTCTCCTGTGGGAGGTTTGGAGGGGAAGTGTGTGTTAGGGCACTTACCAGGGTGGAGGTGAGGATTCCTACCCATGGCCCTGTGAGCATTTTTTACTGTTTATAGCAGCACTCCCTGCAAAATGGAATGATTTCCTGGGAGAGGCTGGAGGAGCAGAGCCTAAAGCCCATTTCTCCTCCCAAGCCCCAACCAGGCATCTCCCACAGGCTGATACATCCCCTCCTCTGCCCCACCTCACTGCAGACCTGGAGGGTGCTGAGGACAAAATTCCCATTTCCCTTCCCTTCCCTCCTTTCCAGCCAAATGGAAGCGAATGCCGAGCACAAAACACGCAGATTATGCTTTCACAGAGACGAAAATATTCAGAGAGATTAAAATACTCCTCCTGAGTTAGGAATGTTCCTAAACCACATGTGCTGGATAGTTTCCCTGCTTTCAAGCATTGTAAGTCCAGTTGCACTGCCTCGCAGGTGCTGGGCAACAGAGGTGCAATGAGTGGCTGCTCCCGTTGTCTTCCCTCCAGCCTCAATTTGGCAAATATGTCTCATACTCGAAGGCTAAGAGGTCATTTGGAACAGTTTGGCCTGGATCACCCTGAATGAAAACATCCAATCAAGCCCTAATTGTGACAAATTATATTAGTCTGTATTTGTGCAACTTGCATTGCAGCAACTTAATTCAAGGCTGTGCTTAGGCTGTGGAAACCGGATGAGGCTAAAGAGGTCCCTTCCATAAGCAGGGAGATGTGTGTAGGAGATCTGAGCTTCCCCCCTGGCTTGGTCATGAGCATGCTGTTGTCCCAAAGCACTTATGTACTGTTATCTAGACACTGCCTAAGGGTTCCAAAATATTACCCAGGTTAGTCCCACTTCATGTTCAACACTGACTGAAAGTCCTGAGAAGAAAGATTATCTGGCCTGTGATACAGAAAAACATTAAAATGAGGTGCAAGAAAGAGGAACGTGATGGGATTGCGTATCATTGACCCACTATTCCCTGTGCCTATGAAGAAGGTTCACTGGACCTTCAAATGCTTCTCCCTAGCCCAAAATGTGAGAGTGAACCTAAAAAAACACCACAAAAGAGGAAAGAAATCCTAAAATTAATTTTCTTACATGGCATATTTTAAAGGGCACTGTCAATTTGCTTTATAATTACATTTCTAAATCACTGGAAGATTACACTGAAGGGTGAACTTTACAAAACTTGAATTATTTTTTTTTTTAAATTGAAAACCTTTTTGGGGATTTAAATACAATCCTTTGGTGCTGTAAGCGCATGTAACAGCAAGAGCAAGGAAATGGCTAGAATATGCTACCCTTGCTCCTGCTTATTTGTACTTCTGATTTCCCATTGAGGCCACTAAACCTTACGGGATTCAGTGGTTCCTTCTCTAGGAATGAGGAGCATGGTTAATTACAAGTGCTCAAGTCTCCCCAAAACTATGACACTGCCCTCATTCCTCAGGATCGTGAGAACAGGCTTGAAGTGTTAAAGTTTGAGGCAAGAGGTTTAATTTGTTATCCAGTTTTTGAGCCTCCCAGATATCCCCACTTCATGCCTTCAGGCTTTTCTCTGCAAGGAGGAAAGCTAGAAGTATCTTAACTAAGAGCTGAGCTTCTCACCTTATCAAATTGGTCCAGGTCTGAGAGAGAAGCTGGGTGTCAAGAGACTCAGCAGAGATATCTCCAGGACTGCCTTTGGGGAAAAATTTGTTCTGGAAACGCTGAAATGAGCCAAAGGGATGAGATCCTGCATGCATGGGCACCCTCCTTGTGCCCCAAGCCTGAATTCCACCTTGTTTCCACATCCTGTGAAAACACAGCAAATTGTGGCTAAATTTATGCCCTAGCTATTCAGGGGCTACTCAAGGACAGGTATCCGGGTTAAACAAAGATGTGATTTAAATGTACTCTGGCTAAAACATATTAAATTTTAACATCACTTCTCAGCATTGGAATCAGACTGCTTTCACTTGAGCTCCCCTTGCTGCAAGATGAAATCCAGTTTAACTAGTTAACTTTTCCATGTGAGCAAACTCACCAACTGGTCTTAACAAGACAGAAGAATAACAGCACAAAGCAGCTTGAATTTGTAGTTGTAGGGCTTGCCAAATGCACGTAGGAAATGATGGAGATCTCTGTGCTCATCCACTACAGGATTCTATATTAGGTTCTTCAAAGTCTTACAAGCACAATAAGCTAATGCAGTCTCTCTGTGCAGGTAAGATTTATTTCTCTCTTTCTGTAATATATATGGACCCAGATTCTCTGCTTGTATAATCCATTGGCTTACGTGGATTTACAATTGATATTGGCATTTGATCTATGACTGGTCTTAGTCTTTTGGTTCTATTTTGGGTGAAAGAATAAAGCTCAGAGGACAATTAATAGAGAAAGACTAGTTTTATGTGTATTGAAGAAAAGAAAATTGCAGTCTGGTATCAAATAGTCATCTAAAGACATAACCCTGAGAAAACCAATTACTTACATAGGAGGAAGCTATTGGCAGAGATGTAAGTACACTCATGCCCCATCAGACTAAAAAGCCAGTATTGGTGTATAAAAAGGGTATCCAGTTACTGAAACAGCATTTCAATTCACTGATTGTAATTAAAAAAGAGCAATCAAAATTTAAGATAATTTGTCAGGTGATCAAAAGCTACATCAATAGCACATGCTAGGAGCCAGTTGTGCATTTGCTGCCAAAGCTACCTGGTAACACAAAGGTCTGGCTGCTAAAGATTGGAGGTGACAGTGTGATGACTGACAGGGTAGCTGTAGCCTACTGGAGCATGAGATTATAACCTCGAGAATTTGGGGAGACAAGAAGCACCCTTCCACCTGCAACAGAGCACATCACATAAACTATGCAAGTATATGTATATATAGCACATTTAAATTAATTTATAGGCTACACTGAAAATTCAGGTTTCATGGCTCTGAACAGACAAAAGAGCTTCAAATGGTTTTGCTCCTAATATGAGCATGTTGGTGATTTTAACAGCGTTTGGTCTACTGAAACAAGATGTGGCCTGTAATAATAATAAGCAGCAGTTCAAAGATTTATCTAAATATGTTTGGCAGTTTCCCCACCCTTTGCCTCTCAATATGTACACAACACAATTGAGACTATACCCTGCAAATTACCACCCTCCGTGGGGTTCTCATGTTAAATTATTTCAAATAAGCAAGGCCAAATGCTCTCAACTTAGCCAGAGATAATCAACTAATGTAAAGCAATTTTCAACAGTTATATTTTACTGCTTCAGGCTCTTAAAAAAAAACAACCCAACAAACCAACAATCAAACACACAGAGAATGATGGCAGAAAGAAATAAGAAATGTCATCTATTGCTTGCCAGTGCTGGACCAGCTATCATGTGCATTGCTATATATTAAAGTTAGCAGCGCTTGATACCAAGCCCAAGCCATCCTTGCTGATTCAACAGCATCAAGATGGGGCTCAACCCCCCCTTGTACTTGACATTGCTATGGAGACTACGTGGTTGAGATCTTTGTCATTAGTTGGTCAATCTGTTTCCTAGTATAAAGCTGCAGGAATTAGTTTCACTTCCAGGGATTTGTAATTACGCTCAAATACAAGTGCACCAGTCAGACAAAGAAGTTGCATTACCTCCAAAATTTCGGTTCATGGCACTCTCTCCTTAAGGCATTATGTTTGCTGTTTGAATTGACTTTCCATTTGCAGTAACCATTTCCTGCTGTAGCATAACACAACAAATTTCAGTATATTCAGATACTTAGTGCAATAGAGATGAAATTTCATACATTACATAATCAAGTTCTGAGCTGAAAGTCCTGATTTTAAACATATCCCTGAAATAGAATGGGGGTTTCTTTTTCCCTGTGTTTTGTAAGATATGAGCCATCATTTTTTAAATAATAGTGTAATTCTGCTTTGCTATTACCAGTATGCCCTGTTATCAGTCAAACTAATAGGGCTGGAGAACGAAGCCCCCAAAAGAAATCCTCCAGATTAGAGAAATAAATACAGTTAATGGTTATAATTAAGTCACTGGGGATAATAGAGAGATTATCCAATTACTATCTATAATACTTTGGCTTGCAGATAAGATAAGAATATGTAGAGCTAATCCATTCTAATCATAATAGTAATAATTGAAAAAAGGAGGGGAAAAAAAAGCACAAAAAGCCCCCAACCAAGGAATTATTAGATTTCTTCACAATTGAAGGTATTTTGCCAGATTGCTTGATTTGAGGTTTTTCAGGTCTAGAATAATTTTATAGGCAGCTGTTGCAACACTTGGCTCTGAAGAGTTGGAGATACACTGGGTCAGGACTGAATTCCCTGCTTTAGGTCCTGAGGAAACCCTGTTGTCCTCTATACCCAAACTAGAAGGATGCATGTACTCGTAGCACAGGATTTAGAGTAACAACAAGTAAACTAAAAACTAAGAAGAGATGGGTTCAATCTAGTGTTGTGTTCTGAATTCTGATAACAAATTTAGGACAGAAGCATTATGCTAGCAGACTGTGCTTCACAAATAGACCCTCAAATCCCCCATGAACTGCAGTGGTATTCTTTTGTGGTATTGTGTAGACATTCACTACCACGCAGTCAAGCTGTCACTATGTTAACGAGCAGTGGCTGACCTCCTGTGACTAGACTAGGTACTAAGGGGAGGTTTTGGTCTCAAATACTAATCAGTCTGAGACAGCCTATGTCATAGTAGCTAGAGTCTCTCATTTAGCAAATGGACTAGGGACATGACCCAAACCCCAGAAGGCATTGGGTAAGTTTATGCATCCAGGATAAGGATAACGCTCCTCCATTGCTGAGGAGGCCACTACAATTTTGTTCTTACTTTTGTTATAAGTCAAACTTAGGGTCAAGTTTGACTTTTGTTATAAGTTAAACTTAACTTCTAGGGTCCCATTTGGCATAGGTGATTTAAGGAGAGCTAAATATGGCACCCAGCAAGTCAATTAAGGATGTGTTTAATTTCAACATGTGCATAGTTCCGTTGGATCTCATCCACAGAAATCAATGGTGAGGCTGCTGGTGATTTGATTGGCTTCGGATCAGAGCCAGCAATTTTGATTGTAGAGATCGAATGCTTAAAATTAATTATATGACTAATGCTTCATTGGATTAAGGAATCAATTAATGGAAGTGGGGTGCTTGTTATAAGGTTTCCATTAACTTTCATGCAGATTTTCTTCCAAAACACAAACTGCATATTCATTGCTCGTGAATGCAACAAGGTAACTTGGAAAAAAAACATGAGAGAGTTGATATAACCAGAATCTTCTAATAAAGCCATTGTAAAGAGGATGTGATTCTGTACAGAAAATTGAATCTTTGCTTTGAAAGATCTCATGCCAAGACCTCATACCAAAAAAGTAAGTACCAGAAAGCTGTTCCAATCCTATTTATGCCAAAAGCTCTTCAGAGCAATCTGGGATAGACAGAGCTGGAAAACAATCGTCTTCACAAGCAAATAAAAGGGTCAGAAATGATGTGGCAAAGTGCAACCTCTTTTCCACACATCTTTCCACATCTCTGAGTAGCTTCTGGAAAGAAAAGCATCCTTCAATAACTCAACCCATCCTTAACATGGGTCTCTACAGGAGCATCCTTGCTTCCACCACCGTTTAGTCCTACCAGCCCAGTAAAACTCCAATTAATGTTCAAGGCTCCCCATGCATTCAGAAAAAAAGCCCCAGATCAGGTGCTGGCCACCTGCTGAGGCCCAGAAGCTGCTGTAGGGCGGGATGGCTCCTAGATCAGGTCTCAGTCAACCCAGCTACTGTCAGCTTTGTTGGGCTGCACTTTATAGCAGTACGGTTTTATTCTTTGGCCACAAAAGCAGCTCTGGAGGAATTCCACTCTTAATGGCCCCACAACACCAGCCTTTAGCTGTGGAAGGGGAGAGCAGAGCTGGTGTGCCCATCCATACGTGTGCAGACGACTGGAGCATCAGAGCAGCATGTTAAACCACAGAATGTTTCTGTAAATATTGTTTCACACTTGGGTGAGCAAAGCATGCTTTTATCCAAGAGACAGAGCAGGGTGTAAATTGCATTTTAATTGAGAAATTGCAAATGCCAACTTTGGCTTCTTTTATTTTTTTTTTTCTTGGTTTTATTTTGTAACTAAAGAGGCCTGATTGTTAATGGGGATAACTCCCTGCAATGAGCCCACCCTCATTTTTGCAGACTTTCCCTCCTTCCATCTGGCTTTGCTTGCCAGGATTCACCTCCTCCTTCCTAATAAACATGTCTCCAGGCCTGCATCATTCCAGGGCCTTGCTCGCTTGCAGCTTGGCAATCTTCCCCTGCAACAGTTGCTGGCTGAGAGCGGGTGGTCTCGCTCTCCCTTTGCCCTGCTGCCACTTCCCTCCGTGCTGTTAGGCAAAAGACAATCTGCTGGGATCCAGCCTTGTCACCTGGGAGTGGAAATCAATAAAAGAGGCTCTGCTGGGAGCCTTGGAATGAAATGTTTTTTTGCTGTACAATCTCTGAGCATGATTCTCCCCTCTCCAGAGCATCTGGCAGCATTGCATCCATTATGGAGTTCACTGGAGCATCTCTCAGATTCAACACTCAACTGCTGCCATCTATTTGGTCCATGGTGTGGTGCAGATTCTCCCCCATCCTAAAATACCATTATTCCCAGCATTCCTCCCAGCATTCCACCCAAAACTGGGAGAACAAGGAACATCTTAACATTGTGTGTTTTCACAGGTCTTTGCATTATCCTTATTTGATACATGTCAGTGCTGTGCTCAAAAGAACCACAATTCATCTGAGACTTCATAGGATTATGAGGTCCTGTAAGATCTCTTTTTTTTACTGCCAATGGTTTGTAGCCCAAGAAGAGAGCATCCTGATTTCTGGAGTCTCAGATGTTCCCAGTTGCTGAGAAGCTTCCCTTTAGGAAGGAAGCTGAGAACAACCTAATTCCTCAGTTCATTTGATGAGCTGTCAAGCACAGGAGTTGGACGTGGCCAGACAGGAGGTGAGGGCAGGAAAAGGAAGGAGGACACAGTCAGCTGTATTAAATCACTGCTTATGGTGGGCAGGTTTTGCTGGCAGGGCTCTGAGAGAGCCCAGGCTGGAGGCGCAGAGCTGTGCACCCCTGCTGGGAGATGCAATGGGAGCATGAAGCACTTCCAGCTGGGAACTCAAAACCGCAACTGCAAATTGCACCCTCGGTGCTCAGGGGGGTGAGTCAAACCCATTAGCCAGCTAATCCTCACAACACGCTTTTGTGAGGCTACTATTCTGTTCTGGAGATGTATGATCTACTGATTACACAGTACCCTAACATGCCAAATGTATGCTTGAAATCAGTAAACAATAAATATTTAATTAGCCGGTCATTTTGACAATAACAACAGGCAATGATTATACTGGCTTTTGATTTCCCGTTCATTTAATTGTCAGTCTTATATAGTTACAGTTAAAAGGCAGATCCTGCCTTAACCACAACCTTTATCAAGATTTTGAAGAGGATATTTAGGTTTGATATGAGCTTTTGATCTATGTCTCCGATTTCTCCTGCTGTTGAGCAGATTGTAAGCATGACTCAAATAGACATTAATGTAATGTGGGTTGAATTTGAAAATTAGAAGCTTATTCTTTTTAGTCTAACAGTGTCAACCAAGATTTCAGAGAGCAGTCACACTTGGGAATACGTATGATTTAACCTGAAATTGTTGATCTACTCCATTCTCATCAGGACATTTCCTACCTCACTTGTCCGTGTATGCTCTGCTTTTCCACATTGAGCCTTCTTCCACCTTCACCTCTCTGAGTCCTCCTCTTTACTTCTCTGTTCCTGTTTGAATGCAGTCCTTCTGCTAAATCCAAAAGATGCTTGCCAATAGGGTGTCAAATTTCTAAATGGAAAATGGAAGAATTAAGCCATTTATAGAATCAGAGAATCCCAGACTAGTTTGGGTTGGAAAAGACCTCAAGATCATCCAGTTCCTATACCCCTGCCATGACCAGGGACATCTCGCAGTAAACCATCTCACCCAAGACTTCGTCCAACCTGGCCTTGAACACTGGCAATGATGGAGCATTCACAGCTTCTTTGGGCAACTCATTCCAGTGCCTCACCACCCTCACAGTGAAGAACTTCTACCTTATAAGCTTCCTTATAACCTGAACTTCCCCTGTATAAGTTTGAACCCATTACCCCTTGTCCTATCACTACAGACCCTAATGAAGAGTCCCTCTCCAGCATCCTTGTAGGCCCCCTTCGGATACTGAGAGTCTGTCCTTCAGATGCTGTAGGGCACCAAATTGAATTTCCATGACATCTATGTTTGCATCTACAGGATCTGTGTCCCAGTTAATCTCCATTCTTTGTCTTTATGTGAATCACCAAATTTTTCAGGTGGAACGCCTTCTTGACAGGTTTACTGGACAAGCCTAGGGCTGGAAACCAAACTATCCTTACATATCAAACCTACCCCATCCCATATTATACACCTTAACAGAGCAGACACATAGTAGTGTGGGAGCAGGATTAGGTGTGACCTTCTCCAACTGCAAATGAAGCTCTTCCTGCCACTGACAATAATGCATCTAGTCTTACAAATTAAACAGGGCTTCTCTTACACAGCTGTCTGCCAGTGCGCACAGGTGTGATAAGGGAAAGAATGGGGATTTTGGCTGGCTGAATTCAGAGCACCAGGCTATAAATGAGGAGACGTGGTTGTAACCACAGTTCTTCTGCTGAATGGCTGTCTGACTGCAGACAAGTTGTTTCACATCTGTTTCCTTTTCCATCCTTTTCTGCGTTGCCTAAATGAAAGTGAGATCTTCACAGCACATTAATATCTCCCTAATGTACCCCAGTGGCATTCAGCACTGTGCAGCTATCACACTGTTTGAGACACATAAGCACTATTATAAAGGATGGCGTATGTACTAGACTTATAAATATTACCCCTTTTTGCATATTTTCCTTTCACTACCACAATGCCACATCCTGCCTAAAGCCTTCATCTAATGGTAAAGTTTTAATTCCCTTTTTACCATGTCTTTTTAGATTTTAGCAAATGTCAAAGTTTGTTCCAATTTAATTTTGCCTTTGACAAGAAATGAAAAGGGAGCCCTGAGTCCGCCCATACAACGGAGGTAACATCCTGCGAAGTGAATGGATTGAATTGTAAGAATCAGCTTTGAATCAAATCTGTCGTTTAGACCTACTAATCAAAAAGCATTTACAGCCATGAGGAACTGATAAAACATGTACACAGTTTTAAATATCCCATTGTAATCTATTGTAAACTTTAATTTTAAACAAGACAGCTTAAAAGCTTTATGGATTTGATTGATGATATACACTCTATATTGATGGCTGAAACCAACATACTGTTATTTCTGCTTTGTCTTGCTAACAACAAAGTTCAGAATGATAATATATCTCATAAAAAGCTTTACTATTGTACTAGTGCAAAAGTGACATTAAATAATTATAATAGGCCTGAGCCACAACTTCACTTTGAAACAGTTCTGGAGACAACCTATTTACATACCCCAGGCACAGAGGCTGCTGGCAGCACAGGGAGAATGCTCCAGCTCTCCAAAATATTAGCATGAGAACATCCCATGGAGGAAAGGATGGAATAATTTTGGAAGCTGAACTATGCAAATCCTCCATTGCCATCAGTGCTGTGGGACTGGTGGGGAACCTTGAGGCTCAGGGGCTCCAGCTGCTCCGGTTGAGGTGAAACCCCGAGAGTGAACAGCCCATGGGGCACCTTTGAAAACCCTGCTAGAAATGATGAGTCTTGTTCCCATGCAGAATTCCACTCCTACAAGGGGAAGAGCAAACCCAGCAGTTTTCTTTAATAGAGCAGCATTAGTGCTTCATTTTCCCTGCTGATCCCAGCTTTATATTGCGGATGTAACAGAGCCAACACCCGGTAGAATGGAGCAGCAGCCTATCCACATGAACTGCAGGATGTGCTGCATTGCCTGTCCATGAAAATAGAGCAGGGGCTTGATAAGCACCTTTAGAGCCTTTGTTCCTTCTCTCAGTCTCATACTGGTGGCATCAGATGAGTGTGATTTGGCTGAGGTTGGAGCTGGCACCAAGTCAGAGCAGCGTGACAGTAGTGCCTGTGAGGGGACGGGAAATTGCACTTTGCCACTGTGGTGCATTAATTCCTGCACACTTGAGGCCACCTAAACTGCTTTGACATCATCTGAAGAAAGGTTTTCAAAACCAGGAAATCATTATTTTCTAGCAACAAACTCTGTCCAACTCCCACAAATACATGAAATATTCACAAAGAGAAAGAGGAGAAGGGACTTGCAGCTTCAAAAGGCAACAACTTTCCACACTTAAGGGTCTGGCTCCAGTGGTGAAGACCACATGACGTGCTTTAGTTAGTTAAGCAAAGAGGCGGTCATCTTCACACGTCTGATCAAGACAGCATTTGTGTTGCCACAGTTTGGGAGCCTGATGCCTCTGTTGCACTGGTAAATCACATGCAGCCTCCTCATACAGATCATCAGTGAAAAACTTCAAATTCATAGTTACGGGCAGCCACTCCTGTGCAAAATAAAGTGGCAGTTAATCACATTCAATTAGAAATAATTATAGCAGGAGAAAAATTCACCCTGAGAAATAACCAGGTCAAACAAGAAGTTGGAACGCTGACAGTAAAAAGCATTTTTATGTTAAAAAAGCTGCATTATTTGTTCAAGCAGAGCTGAATGGTGAATTGCAGATTTGGAAATGACACAGGTTTGCAGTTGTATAAATTCATATTATGATTCCGCAAGGCAATACAGTTAAAAAGTAGACAACGATTCTTGAAACATTGTTCAAATACTTATATTAAACAAACAAAAAAGATATAAATGCATCTACATTCAACAAGACTTGCTCTAAGCTTTATGTGAAATACTGTCCAACAATAAAATATTGTGTGCAGCCTCCTGAACAACCAACGATTTTAAATTCCATTTTCAGTCTTACAGGTACAGTGGATCAAGTCCCTACCTATTATGTTATCACTGGAAAATATGTCGCAGAAAGTACATTAAGCTCAAATTGTTAGGCAGACTTAAAAGTGGCACTTTCTAAATCTGCATCTTGAGTTTGTAAGTCAAGAAAGTAATTGGTTATCTTTAAAGAGTATGTAATTAACATTTACATGTCTTTACATTTAAAATTTAAGCAAGTATTTATATTCAGATTTACCTTACAAAAAACATACTACTTGGGGGTGTGAAGGAAGTAGTTGGTAGTCTTTCTGTCTGGCACATTTTCAGAAGTCAGATTTTATGATCTTATGAACTTACACATCGTAGCCCAGATTCCCTGCTTGAAATAAAGTCAGAATGCTTCAGCACTGTAAAATTACAGTTTTATCTGTGCTGTTAAGGGTATGTTTTGTTGAACTTCATAATAAGATTAAGGTTGAAAGGAATCTACATTTTCTATTTCATATACACACAGATACAAAGAAATGCAGATTTTCTTCAATATAGATACACATACACATGCATGTATAAACAGCTGGAAGACTACCAATGCAAAAAACTTATTTGTGTGCAAGGATGTAGAAGGCATTCATTGCATGGAAACAGGGTTGTGGGAGATCTCACTCTTCCCTGGAAGAGTGAAGATGTGGGATTCAGGCAGAGGAGAGCTAAAATCTTACCTCTTTCATACAGGTGGGGTGCTGTATTACAGAAAAGCAGGTAGAAATGCACTGTAGGGAAGTAATAACAGATGCTGGGGTGTGTTTGGACCCAGAAGAGGAGGCTCTGAGGACATTTACTGTCTCAGCAGAGAAATAACAGATTTCTGCCTCCTGATGTGGATTTGGTGTTAGATACGTATTAGGTATTTCCAGCATCAGTAAGGTTAAAAACTGCCACCAGGGCTTCTTGTAAGGTCTTCAAGAACTGCATATTGACGCAGCTAAGACCTACTTTGGGCACAAATGTTTTTATGTCTGGAGAACATATTTCAGAAGTGTGATTATTATCATTACTGTGCTAAAAACGTGCTAGGCAGTTCATGGAACAGAAAACATGCCTCCTGTCCTGACAAGCTTGCAATCAAAGGTGCCAATCTTGCAGTTTTGTGTACACAGGCAGACTGCAGTGGGAACACAGCAGTGCCGTCAGAAGGCGAGATGGGCTGTGAGACCCCAGACAAATATACAATTCAAGTGTGGGAAGAAAACTGTAGGGGTGGGAAAGACATGGCAGGACCCTTGTATGGAAATAAGCTCCCTTCAAAAACTGCTCCAAGTCAGAATAAATGATCACAATAGTCTCTTCTTGTATTAAAATCTATGAACTTGGGAGAGAGGAAAGATGAAGGAGATAAGAATTTATGATTCAGGCTTTTGATTTTACATATGCATGCAGGCTCCAGGAAAGCTGTACTGCTGCTTTTTAATTCTTCCTCAAATGGACACTAAATATTTCAGTCCCAGTAGTTCGTCATTATTTTCCATTTTAAGAGAAATGCTATTACCACTTTTTGCATAAATGTTCCTTACTGAGCCATGCAATTTGGGGAATATTTTACTTCCTCTGGTTCTTTTACTTATGAATCCTGACAGTTTTAGTTTCTGCTCCATTCCCCCAGTGTCCCTTTGGCTCCTGTGCGTCTGTTGTCCCAGGACACACCACATTTAGAAAACTGATCACCAGCAAGTGGTTTTTCCCCCCTCCTTTCCTTGTAGAGAATAGAAAGTCATTTTTCAGGTAGCAGCTGACAGATCTGTAGGCACCTCTGGATTGCTCCATTTTGGTAGATTCAATGAACCACTTGACAAAAGTTAATTAGAGTATTACTGCTTGGGATGGGAAGGCCCACTGAGACATGGTGGAAGCGTCCCGTTTCTCACAGCAGTTCAGCCAGAAAGCTGCCCACCATGGCTTTTATTATTAATAAACACACCACACAATGATTATACCCTTTGCAAGCAGCATGGATTTGAATCCCATGTTGTTAAGCCTCTTTCATCACTCTGAAAACAAGTTGCACTGTGCCCCAAATGCTCAGCCAGTGGTATTGTATGCGTAAAATTACTACTGGTGTCAATAATAAGGCCAGCAATAGATAGAGATGTGAATCTACCACAAAAAACTCCCTCATGCTGGGACAACCTAGTGTACTTCTACATGCACAGCTTCATAAAGCATCAGTTGCTTAATTTGGTAAGCAAAGAGGACTGAAAGCAGAGGCAGGACTGTTTCCCCTTTTCACACATTTGGTGAATTTTCTTGTCTTTACTCCTACCTTACCCACTGTTCAAATTGACCTGTGAGCCAGTTGGTCAGAAGAACAGAGAAATAGACTTCAGCCTATAAATCTTAACAAAACTAGTATATGAACAACTGAGAAAGGCCCAAATAAATAAACCCCAACTCTGGCATATGCAAGGTGGTCATTATCTCTGGGGTGTTGCTTTCAGGTAATGGGAGACAGCTCCACCTCCCAGGTTGGCCTGGCATGTCATTAAACAAAGCAGAAGCAATCCTGACACCAAGTTCCTGACAAACAGTTTGTATTTGTCACTAAATAAATGCACCTTATTCTGTATACTTTAGTCATTCATCTAGGTGAGGAACTGCAGGTTGGATTACAGTATCTCCTGATGACAATTATAAGTATCACTGCTCTGACTTTACCAACACTTCAAAACCCCATTTGCAGCTCCCATGTGCTACCAAAGGCTTGATCAGGATTTACAGTCTCAAGGCTTTCCTGTACATGGGAGAAGGATAAGGTAGAGATGCACAGTTACAATGTCCTTTGTGCAAATGACATCCACCTTTACTCTGCCCTCGTTCCAGTTCTCTGCTTCTTTATCATGCAAAAAGTATCCATGTTTCCACGTGAACTTTTAAACAATATGGAGAAATCCTGTCTTATTGCCATCTTGCACAGGTAAAATCAGGGCTCTTCACTGATCCATTTGTCAGAGGAACAGTATTTAGCTCTGCAAGCCAGAACTCTGCTTAGCTGTAGAGTTCAAAAGGAACAGAAACAGGGCTTCAGTCCAGAGGAGAATATTTTGCAGAGGCAGCTAAAATTAGGAGCTGGCCCTGGGAGTGCGCTTGCAGACATCTGGATATGGCGCGCAGCAGCAATGCTGCTGTGGTTCAGCAGCATAATTGCAATAAATTATTCAAGAAACACCAAATGATGCTAAAAGTGAGCCCTCCAGCTATGTGACACAGCTGATCGCCTGCAGAGGGGATGCCTGCCAGGGCAGGCGTCAGGCACTGGGTTGGGAGCACAGCAGGTTACCACGGGACTGACAGCGATCAAATGGGGCTGCAGATGGAGAGCCAGTCCCTCTGACAGCCTGGCTATAGCCCATAAATATGTGACTGCAGTCTTTGGGTCCCAAATAATCTCTTCCACTCCCTTAAACCCCACATTTTTGCCCAAACTGAGAAACATCTAGAAATGCAGAGTTCCTCCTGCACCACTTCTGCTTCCAACACCTACTCATAAGTCCCCTGATATGTGGTCCCTAAAACATCACCAGTTATAATGTCTAGCAGTGCCTGATGCTGGTGAGGATGAATTGTGACATCAGAAAATGTTAAACAACTCAGCAGTATGGAAGGAATTTGGTCCCCTTTTGTTTGCTTTTGTGTTTCCTCCCAGCCATTTTAGATTCCGCTTTACAGCAAACACAACCTTAAAAATGCCTATAACCAGATCTCATCTACTTTCTGACATTTGACACTAGTGGGCATTTGACATTACATGATATTATAGAATCGTACAATAGACTCATAGAATAGTTAGGGTTGGAAAAGACCTTAAGATCATCAAGTTCCAAACCCCCTGCCATGGGCAGGGACACCTCACACTAAATCATCTCACCCAAGGCTTCGTCCAACATGGTCTTAAACACTGCCAGGGATGGAGAGTTCACAGCTTCCCTGGGCAACCCATTCCAGTGCCTCACCACCCTAATAGGAAAGAATTTCCTCTTTATATTCAATTTAAACTTCCCCTGTTTAAGTTTTAACCCGTTACCCTTTGTCCTATCACTACAGTCCCTAATGAAGAGTCCATCCCCAGCATCCCTATAGCCCCCTTCAGATACTGGAAGGCTGCTGTGAGGTCTGCATGCAGCTTTCTCTTCTCCAGGCTGAACAGCCTCAACTTTCTCAGCCTATCTTCATACGGGAGGTGCTCCAGCCCCTGATCATCCTTGTGGCCTTCTCTGGACTTGTTCCAACAGTTCCATGTCCTTTTTATGTTGAGGACACCAGAACTGCACACAATACTCCAGGTGAGGTCTCACGAGAGCAGAATAAAGGGGCAGGATCACTTCCTTCGACCTGCTGGTCACGGTCCTTTTGATTCAGCCCAGGATATGGTTGGCTTTCTGGGCTGCAAGCACACACTGAAGCTGGCTCATGTTCATTTTCTCATCGACCAGCACCCCCAAGTCCTTCTCCTCAGGGCTGCTCTGAATCTCTTCTCTGCCCAACCTGTAGCTGTGCCTGGGATTGCTCCGACCCAGGTGTAGGACCTTGCACTTGGCATAGTTAAACTTCATGAGGTTGGCATCAGCCCACCTCACAAGTGTGTCAAGGTCCCTCTGGATGGCATTCCTTCCCTCCAGCGTATCAATCGAACCACACAGCTTGGTGTCGTCGGCAAACTCGCTGAGGGTGCAATCAATCCCACTGTCCATGTCACTGGCAAAGATGTTGAACAAGACCGGTCCCAACACCGATCCCTGAGGGACACCACTCGTTACTGGTCTCCAGCTGGACATTGAGCCATTATGTGAAAATGCAGAACACTATTATGTAAACCAGCAGTGAGTGTGCTGCACTGGTTCACAGCAGGTTTAAAGTTTTGCCACAACTGAGTTGTGCTACCTTGGTGAACCACCTCTCCTTTCCCTTCATGCTAGATCTGTCTCATTTACGGAAGTCTTCAGCGCATGAATGGTCAATGACTGGTATCTGTGGTATGGAGCCCACAGCCTCAGGAGGGATTGTTAGGTCTGATGGTGACACAAGTGACATCAGTGGTAATTACACTGAGGGTTGTAAAGAGTAAGGTGGCTTCATGACTGCAGAATTGCACCATATTGGATTAAAAAGTGACTTTATGTAGGCAATTAAGCCCCTATGTTTAGCTTTCTTGTGCATAGTGTGGGTGGATGATTTGAAATAGCCACCTTCCATATTCCAGGGTGAAGCTAGATAGGAATTTTTCCTTATGCCCATTACTCTTTTCTCAGGCAATCAAGACCTTGGTCAGGATAATATGCAATAACTCACAGATGCAAGGTATAAATACAGAGGGAGTGGAGAGGAGAATTTCTCTCTGTATAGGTGACACTTCACCATACATCACAAACCCCTACACCTCAGCACCTCTAGTCTAGTAGAGGAACTCAGCTTCACTTCTACTTATAAAATAAATCTGAACACAGAGCTGTAAGTAAAAGACTCTTTTCTCTAGCAGTGCAAGACCTTCTGGCCTGTAAGTGCAGCAGCCCCCAACAATTCTTCCTTGCTCAAAATTCAAACAAGCAGAAATTTCTTGATTTACTTAATCAACTAAGAAAAAAAAAAAATATATATATATAAAAGCAGGTCAGATGGCACTACCTTCAACCATACCAGGAGGGGATGGTGCTACCAGAATAATCACGTTCAACAAAGCTCATCTGACCTTCCCACACCCAACACAGCCACCCTCCATCTGGGAGGGCTTAATAAAAACGCTGTCTTGGAGACCCCCCCTTTTCTGTCTGCTGACCTGTGGCAGAGCAGAGCACTCATTTGTAATGAATTGGGCTAAACATACCACCCCAAACTCTGGCCTTTCTAAATGACTAGCAGATTAACATGAAGTCATTTTGTCCCACTGATGCATTACAATCTTAGTTTCATAAAGTCTGTAATTGTGGCTCGTTCTTTGGAGCACTCACAGTTCTGAGTCATATTTGAATTACAGTTTCACAAAGACTCCTGACACATATAATGGGCAAAACCAAATCTGTCTCCTTCCTCCCCTGCCTCACAATGTACATGATTAAAAATCTATATACAATATGTAGCAGGTGAAGTACATTTGCGGTGAAGTGTAAATGCATTCAGAACAATGAACATGTGCAAAAGATTCTTTTTTGATCCAGTACCTAAGTTTTGTGAATCTGAGTCATGCTGGCCTCACTTCCTTCACAGCTTTTTCTTCCTTTTTTATTATTACTATTGCTATTAAGCAACATAACTGTGGAGAGAAGGGTCTCGCTTATACTTTGCATCCCCAGTTATCACCAGCAACGTCATCAGCTAACCTGCTCTTGATAATGACCTACTTCAGGAAGCAGAAAGAACGCTTGGTGTTCTCAGATCCTGAGTTGAATTTATTATGCTTCATTATGAAATGCCATATTTGCCTTACGAAAGGGTATAATTCCACCCACAAGCCATTGAGAGACACCAGAAATGAGAGGTCATAGATTTTATGGCATTCCTTCTTTGTGCCTCAAAGAGAAAGGCAGCAGAAACAGCCTGAAGGACCAGAAATTAGGATGAAATGTATTTTTTTCCCTTATCTAGAAAAGATACTGCAGTACAAACATGTAAAACATCCAATAAACTTACTGTTATTGGTCCTAACTTTTCTCCTCAAACTCTTTGCTCATTCCAACAGCTCTGATCTTCTCCTGATGCACTACTATGACACTTGCTCCATGAAAACATAGAGGAGATATAATGGCAATTTCAGCAAAGGAATCACAGAGAAGCAGCAGACAGGAATATTACCGATCAATGGCAAAAAAGATTAAAGGTAATAACATCCTTGTGGCACTCTGCCGAGCAATGAGTGAAGAAGATCAAAGGAATTATCAAGCGCAAAGAGAGAGCTTGTGGCTATTAAGCTGACAAACACACAAAAAACTCCCCAAACCCACACCTATGGGAAATAGAAACAAAACTCTTAGCAAAAGATAATAATCAGGTTTTCTTGTTTCACAGAAGTGAAGATGTTGGAGGGAAAGATATCAGGAACTAAAGTCTTCTAACAGTGCCTTAAGGGCTGGTCCTTGAGCAAAGAGAAGGAGATGTAAACCACAGAAGAGACATCACAGGCCATGGACAGAAAATCTTCTGCAGACACTGGAATGCAGAGGCCTCCATAAAGCACACAGATCAGGTCTGGCAAAGGAGAAGGAGAACAGCTAAGGTGCAGACAGCATTAAGGCTGAAATCATATTTTATTCATTTGGACCTGACCTGGCTAAGAATGGGCACAATCACATCTACCTAAGTTTAAGCTCTTTTTGCTGTAGAGGATTTAGCAGGCTTAAAGTTCAACATATTTTAAGTTTTTTGTGGATAATTTGAAGCAGGAAGAAAGGGTGAGCTGGATTATGAATGTACTTACACCTGCATTTATAATTAACTCTATTCTCTTTTGCTACTGGGAAGCAGTCTTGCTGTAATCTTCTAATTAATAAATGGCTTGATAAATCATGAGATCCTTTGTCCACGGAGAAACTTACATGTACTGTCAGAAATATTATACTCTAAAACTGGTAGTAGACAACCCCATTATTTTTCTCCTTCTTCACTTTTTTATTTTTTTATTTATTCTTCATTTGAAAACGTCAAATGACTAAATCAGTCAAGGAATTTATGCAGCAAGGGCTGGATATAGTGCTGGTTAAAAATCTGTGTGTAAACTCTCATTGACACTAAAGAGCTTTGGTTATCCAAAACCCTAAGTGTGATCCATCATCCAGGATGATGCAGGAGTACAGCCATATCAATGGCAGACACCCCACTGGTGGCTGGCAAACTAGAAGGCTGCTGGAGGGCATTCCCACAGCACACACTATGCATGTGCTGCTTGGGCTATATTCTCATCAGAAATGCAAGAAAAAGAAATCCTTAGGTAAAAATGTAAGCCTTGCGGTAGTGTTTTGCAATACCACGTTGCATGTAGCATCACTCATCATGGTTTAAGCTGAATGCAGAACAACTCTCAATGCAAGGGACACCCCACGTCACATTTGTCTGGCTGTTACTTCATTCGCATATGTTTCTGGGGAAAAGCCTGGTCCAACACACAGAGAAGAGGGGAAAAGTGAAGGTAATGAGGGCTTTGCCTCTCGTCTTGTGCTACAGACATCCTGCTCCACCTGGGCTTCCTTCTGCCTTCTTTTTCTCCTTGGCTTTTTGATCCCTTGCTCAGTTAAATCGAAAGCTCTCTCAGATAAGAGCTCTCTCTTACTCTGCTTGCAATGCTGAGGTTACTGGGACATGAAATAAAAGAGCAGGAAGTCTTGGCATGGAGCAGCAGTGACTGACAGGGACCTGGACTTTGTCATTCATTAGCCAGCTTTTTCTCTAGTCACCACCTCAAGTCCACTCCCTTCCTTCACAGCAATGTTAAAATAGGTATTTGTTGCCCTGTGTTTCCTGCTACTTAACACACATAAACAAATACCTTTCACTGTTCTCTCAGGAGGGAATTGAGAATCCTTATCTTCGTTCTCTGAGTGGGGATGTGAAAGCAAAGACAGACAGGGCAGGACCTCTCTGTTAAAACATGCATCCCTTATTTATTTAGGCAATGGCCGTGATGTGACAGCCCAGGGCTCTACCAGTGCATGTAAAGTAGTCCAGCACTTAGTCGCTGACATGTAGGCTAACCTGCTTGCAGCCCTTCCTCCTGCATTTCTGCTTTTGTGGCACAAGACACAGGAACCACAGCATGATGCGAAGCTCTGTGGTTTAGACCAGCTCAGAAGGATCGTAACTGCTGTAAGACCCTGGGAAGGACAGGAAAGAGCAGCTTCTTAGAGATGTGCTACAGCAGCTCACGTCTGGAGGGCTCTTAATTTCATCTGGTGATGGCCTCTGTCAGAGCAGATTTGATGGACTCTGGGCTATATCCCCGTGTAGGGTTTCCTTATGTTTTACCATCCACAAAAAGAGAAGACTTTATTAATGAACTGTGCAGGCTGAGTATTGTATCTGTGTCTGAAAGCTGCAGCTACTGCAGCTGGCTGTGACTCCTGGGGGAAGGTGATTGCAGTGCCTGTGGACATGGCAGGGCACACAACACAAAGCAAAAAACCAGCCCTATTTCTGCTATGTAAAATACAAAGTCTTTCTGAAAAGTTGTGATATTGAGAAAATGATAGCACTGCATTCAAGGCAGCCCCTGAATGTCAGGGGAGCATCAATCATTCTGTTTGTTTACACCAGTAAAAGACATAGCTTCCTATACAAGTGTTGATAGAAAAATAGGGGGGGATGTGCAACTGCTTCTGTTTGAAATCTTAATTATTCCAGAAATCTTTCAAATACAGCTCATCAACTGGATAGAAACACTACCCTAGCTGCAAGCATGAGTGTGAAGAGGGAAGAATTCCCATTATCAAAGTAATCTGCAGCTCTGAAGCCTACCATTTCCTGTACCAGCAAATTTCTGAATGTTCCTCATGACTGGTGCTGACAATAGTTTAGGAAAGTGAATGAGCTCCTAATGCAGGATGTAAGGTATTCATTAAAGACCAGGTAGAACATTAATTTACCTTTTAAAACATATCAGGAGACAACTAAGGCAATGAATTCATTAGCATGCATACATTGCCTCTGCTGGATCAAGGCAGACTAGCTCAGTTGTGCCTCCTAATGCTTACACTGCAAAACAAACTGCAAAATGCTTGGTAGTCTTCACATTTTAATAATAACTGCTATTATTTACTGTTCTTATTAAAACGTTAAGACTATCAAGCGTCAAGGCAGGATGTGATTTGCTGTAAGCAGAAGTCTTGGCTTTTCTATCTAGCTGGCACACAGGTTCGCACTTAACTACTTCTGCATACTATGGCCAGCAGCAAAACAGGTAAACCAACAACAGCCTGCTTGAAAGCAGCCCAGGGAGTCTTAACAAGTTGCTATTGTAAATATCCTGCACGAACCAAGAAAGCAACAAAACAGAGGTGAATTAAAAAAAAGAAAAAGGGATAAACTCTTTTGTTTGGTATATACAATAAATAAATAAACTGTATTCTGCCCCAAATAAAAATGGGTACACTTGCTATTGTTTTTATATTTTACTGAAATCGTCTGTTCTAAGCTTTGGTCCCCCTTCTGAGATTCCCTTTGGAGACCCTTCCCTTGGCCCCACAGTCACCCATGGGCAGTGATAAATCACTGCTTCAAACACTGAATTATGTTCTTTTCTGGGGTCTCCAAACACAAGATGAGATCCTCCCTCATGTATTGGCCCGATACAGCACTAGTGCAAAAGATGAAACAACCCTTGAGCACTCTTTGATGTAGGTATTGTCATGCGGAAAGCTGTGTCCTGTGTCAGGAAAACTGCTGTGGGAAGGGCTGGGTAGCAATTACCTGAAGATACTTTAAAGTGAAGTTGCCTGCTGAGATTAAGCAAAGAAATGCAACAATATCTGCATATAGTTATTCTGAAAAGAATAATCATGAGATGCAAGGATTTTAAGAAGTGTGATCCTAGTTCACTGAGCCTGAGCACTCAGAATATGAGTTTTCAAAGAAGCCACTTCAAAGGTAAAATTCCGGGGAACAGAAGGTAGAGGCATGAGTGTGAACTAGACACTGATGTAGGGGAAACCAGGCTTGTAGAGCTAATTAATTAAGTGCACTTCTTCACCATATTTCCAATACAGCAGCTCACAATGACAGAGGGCAACCCACTGCAAGACAGAGGATGGAGTCATCTCTATGGCTGGCTGCTCTCAGGCCTCTCCCCAGTCCAGCAGCCACTCTTACACATCATTAGTAGACAAGCTCCCCACAGGGAACTCCACTAGTCTCATCAACATGAATAGTAGCCCTCTTGCTTTGCATCACTGAAGTCTTGAATATTCCCACATAACCTCTGTCTGAAACACCACAGCTTTTTAAGACAGCTCTGGGATTTTCATGACTAAAATAATACATCCAGAGAGGGTCAAACCAAGGAGATCCCTGATGTTCAGGGCAGCATGGAAGCCAGCTGAAAATACAGTCTGGTCCATCAGTGCTGGTTTATCAAGGGTCTGTCATAAATGGTTGTGGGGTGCTCAGAGGGAGCCCTATAGATATGAGTTGTAATTGAAAAGGGATTGCAGGGGATATAAACCAACATAAATGTCAGGATACTTTCCCTAAAGGTCAGAACAAGCATACTGAAACTGTGTTGAAAATGATACCTCTGACAGTGCTGTTCCAGCCAATGGTGCTTACATAGCAATGCTCATCTATTCCAGCCTGGAAACTGGCAGGGAAGGATGGGAAAACAGTCTCATAGAGGTCTGGGGCCTGGAAAGATCTTTTCGGATGCAGCTGCAATAAAAGAGTATTCCGATGCCTTCCAAAGGCACAGCCCAAGTTATTACAACAGAATTTGTTTGCCATTAGAGCTTGCTGGAATCAGAGAAGAAGATTTTGATTTTTACAAACACAGTCAAAGAAAGACATAAGTGAAAAAAAGAAATACATTCCGTCCTTTTAAAGTCTGACCTGAAAAACCTTGCAGTGTAAAATATGCACTAAAATATTTATGTCAGGTTTCCATGGTTATATGTGTGTACGTATATGATATAGAGCAAACTGAACCTTGCTCCTACTGGCCTTATGCACCATGAAACTCAAAGAGTTCTTCCCAGTGGAAGGGTAAAGCCTGACTGTGGTCAAAAGAGACAGCTGCATTAGCTGTGTGGATGAGCCAAGTGGGATAGTACAGCTACGAAATCATTGCTCTCTCCCTCAGGAAGAGTTTGCTAGCATGGAAAAGAGAGCTCAAGGCACCTCTTCTGCTCTCCAGTACACCCTGGGGATCTTGGGAAGGTCTACCACAGGTTGCCTGAGCATCTGAGCTGCAGAAGCATCATACACCAGCATCTCTTAGGACAAGGTGTTTCAGTGCATTCTCTTTCCCTACAACGACCTGTGTTTTAGAGGCCTGTGCTAACCTTATGATACTGGTGGTAAAGGCTTAACTTGAAAATAGATGTAGGGGTTACTGGATCGGTGTTAACTCATCTCCCCAAGTCCTGATGAAAGTAGTCCCATGGACTTCCATGAGCAGCCTGTTACTCCTGTGTGCAGACGGCCTTGTGCACAGTACGTCAAATCAGAACAGTGTCAGTGTGAAAAGGATGGATCTATTTGGTGAAACGTTAACAGAGGCAAGAAATTTTCTTTGCTTTATACCAGAAAAAAAATATCAGTCTCCTCCATCCCAGAGAAAGGATTCAAGTCTCCATGAAAACAACAAATGCTTAATTTTGCATGGAAACAAAGGGCCAGATTCAGACCTCATCCATGGAAAAGGGAAAAAAAAGAAAAAAAGAAAAAAAGAAAAAAAAGCCAGAGTAAAGCCTCAATGTTAATGAGTTGATTCACATTTCAAGCAGCGTAACGGAGCTAAGCCTCTATATGAGTGTGCCTCTTGGTTTCTAAGGAGCCAGCTGTTATTTATGCAGTCTATTTACACGTTCTCTTGGCTTTTTACGCAGAGGAAACATTTTATAGTGTGAGCTCCCTCTCTTTTTTTGCCTCATATATACACACAAGCACACACTACAAACAGAGAAGGTAGAACAAAGATGTTTAAAAGAACCACATGTAGGAATGTTTTAAAGAAAGAAGATATTTCCAGTTGTCAGTATGAAATTGTCATAGAATGTAAATTATTATTGTCTGTGCATTTTCCCCTCCTAAGAGGATTGTGCTAATTAAATAAGAAGAGATTATCAAACTTTGTCTACAGCTGATAAAATCCAACTACAAATTAAAATGCATGTTAAAGCTAATCCATCACAAAGGGAAAATTAAGCTAGTGCATTTGTAATGTTTCTAAGCATCCTTTGTCCTTCAGACAGTGCCCAAATACTAGATTTTGCTTGAGTTTAAAATTTTGCACTTTTGTAGAGATTGAAATTGTGCGTTCCATACAGTTTCTAAGAGCTCATTTTTTTTCCATGTTTAAGACTATGTCAGTAATTTGCATGCTCTTTTACAAATGGAACTGTAAAAGAGGGGAAAATGTAAGCAAGTTGGATTAAAATAAACATTTACCTCCTTCCAGTGCCAATAAGTTTTGAAAAGTTTCCTCCTGTTGTTACATACCTTTTTATGATTCACAGCAGCAGAAGTGCCAAAATGCCACCAAATAAAGGCTTTTCCTTCTTTGTTATTGGAACAAGCAAGAACAAGAAGTTCTAGAATTTCAGAGGGAGACACATATTCCTTGGGTCCCAGCCCTGTTTGCACGTATGTGCCTGAGTCATTTTAGCTGTGATTAACCGAATCAGAATGATGAGGGAGTTGGTCCAAAGTGGCACACCCAAAGGCAAGCACTGCTGAATAAAAATGTAAAGCTCAGGGGTGCTAAACCAAAGCAGCCAATCTTCAGATATCCATCTGGCAACTGATAACTAAAGGGCACTTTCCTCCTGGCACAAGTCTACTGCGGTCCAACACGGTGCTGGGTTTGAGTGTGACAATAGCTAAAAGGTGCAGAAACAGATCTGAAGAGAGAAGATAACCAAGAGGCCGTGTAATCTGGAAGAAAAAGCACAGCTCTCAGCCATGGGGCCCAACGTATGTTCCTTGGTCTGCTGCTTGCTTATGCCACAACCCTGGTGCAAGACATGTCACCATTTTCCTTCTAATTCTTTTCGTGTTCTCATCACTTGACCCTTTTAAATCCTTTTTAAGCAGGGGCTGATTCACTGGAGTTTGGTCATACTGAATAATAATCTTAGTAGAGACCTTTAGGATCTATAATGATTCAAATAGTACTGTGAAGAAAAAGTAAAAAATGTGGCATCTTTCAACATAATGATCTTGTCCCTTTTGAAGTAGCTGTTAAAATGGTTTACTCATTGCTGAAGCTTTTATTATGCTAGTTTTTTTTCTGGCTTTGAAGGATATCATGACTCTGATGGAGTCAAAATTATGAAAAGCACCGGCTCCCCCTCAAAAACAGAGGACACACAGTGCTAACTCTTTGCAAAATCCATGTTTAAGAGAACAAGGAGGACATGGGTAAAATATATTTTCCCACATTGTCACCCTCTTAATTTGCCTTCTGAAATTTCAGCACTGCTTTTATATTTGCCCACCTCTTATCTTGACTGATCTGCCCAGCTGGTGAGAAACCTGCCTGAGGTGCCTCCATTCTGCAGCT
Organism: Neopsephotus bourkii; assembly: GCF_033783945.1. Classification (NCBI taxonomy): domain Eukaryota; kingdom Metazoa; phylum Chordata; class Aves; order Psittaciformes; family Psittacidae; genus Neopsephotus; species Neopsephotus bourkii. The sequence continues at coordinate 36,107 of NW_026900562.1, forward strand.
TACCTCCTGAAGACCCCTCACCTCTATTCCAAGACCTTGGACACTCCTGCAGCTTCCCAAATGCATCAGCAAATCCGTACCACCTAATAAATTTGCCTATACCATGGGAGCTCAGGCTGGGTTTAAGCTGCTTTTACATAGAAACCATTATACACCATCACTGTTCACCTCATGTCATGGGGAATTAGGCAATTAGGCACACAAAGGGTGCCCAACTCCCCATGCTGGCTGTGTGCTCACATGGACTCCATGGTGACTCAGCACAGGAAGGTACAGGTTCGCATGAGCCATTAGAAGTTTTCTTTCAAAAAGTCACATCTTCAGGTCTGTTATTTGTTAAGACCTGCTCCAGCTTCTCGTGTCATGTCCCCCCAGGCAGAAATCAAGATCCTCTTAATATTCGTGGAAAAGAGTAATTGCAGGTTTCTGCATTTTCTCCAGTTTAAAGTGGAGTTAATTCATCATAGTTCCAGGAATCAGAATAACAAATTCTGCGTACCTCCAAAATTGCTTTGACCTTGTACTATGATTTGTGATGGAGCAAGGTCCATTTAGACAACAGAACACAAGGGTAGTATTTATTTAACTGATTATGCTGCATTCTTTTCTTATGAATCACTCTCTACAGATGGTACTTATGCCATGTCCTACTTTCTCACTTGACAAACAACTGCTCTAAGACTCTCTTATATTTGCTCTTGCACGAATGTAACTGCACTGAATGCAACGGATTTAGTTTTTATTTATATTGGTGTCGACAAAGTTGGACACAGGGCCTGTAAAAGTAAAGAAATGCCCCAGATACCTGTAGAATTCAATATGGCATATTCATTATTTATAAAATGATTGTTTCTGTTGCAGAACATTATTGATATTGTTATTCTGTGAGCTTTCCACATGTACAACTGGTACGTACAACTGTACATAGTCAATACCGTTTGAGATTAATAAGACTGGTAGAAGGTTTATCAATCAATATATTCTTTCCGAAGAATATGCAACAGTGTGTATGAGGGAATTTATTCTGTTTTCACAGAGGTGTAAATAAGAAACAGTTCTTAGAAGTGAAATGAATTGTAAAAGCAGGAAAAAAGAAGGCCATATGTGTAAAGATTAACATACACTTTAAATACAACTTTGCAGCACTTTAGAGACCATTTGGGGATTACAGTAATTTTATATTCAGGAAAAAGCAGTTTTCAATTATAGAGCTGTGAGTTACTTCTAGTGAGGAAAATAAAAAGGCCCAGAAAAAGTTTTGTTTTGTTTTTCCTGAAAAAGTGTTCATCAACTTACTCTTGCAAATGCTTACTTAAGAGAGCTTGGTTGCATGAATAACACCACAAGAAGAAGATAGCAGTGAAAATGAACTATCTAAAGACTACATGCACGAAAACCAGCCTACAAAGTTCAAGGAGTAATTTGTTATTGCAAAAGCCCTTCTATTCTCTAAGGGAGAAAAGGAGGTGCAACCACTCCGTGATCCAGGGAGGAGATTAGAATGGCTTTGGATCTACTGTAGGTTACCCCTGCAGGCTCTGTATGATGAAAGAAATGTGCAATGGCTGTAAAAACCTGACATTTACTGCCTTCCTTTACTTTTTTTCTTCCCCCCTTGTTGATTTCCTTTACTCATCCTTGTCTGATTACAGTTCATGGCTTCAGGACTGGTTCTTTGACTAAAGCAAGATCTTCTAACTAACCCCCAAACAGATGAGTTCTTCTGTCCCCCCATGGCTATGGGGGAAAGGAAAGCTTAGGCATCACCCATGAGGCACTTCTTAAAAGTAATTAATGCATACACAACACTACCACTTGCCTCTTTTGCCTAATCCACCCAGAGAGCATGTCTCCACTCCATGGAGCAAGTGTGGATTTAAATTGTATAACTGTTACTCAAACGCAAGGATGTCATATATCCCTCAGCCACACTTTTAAGGGCAGGTTTTGTAAGCTAGTAGGTTTGGTTTTAGGCAGCTTTGGTAAAGGAGCCTGTTGAGAAAAACAGAGTATTGCATAAAGAGCTGAGCAATTGCGTTGGTTATACTTGTCCTTCTATGTAGAATTAGCATCACTGAAGGAGGTGCTGTCTCTGGAGGAGCTGTTAGATATGTGTCCTGGACACTGAAAGGAATTGACAACCTGGTGGCATTTTATACCGGATATTTTAGGTGTCCTGGCCAAACTACAATTTGAGTAATTACATCCTGCCCACCTCTGCTGCTGTTATACTCTCAATCAGATTTAATGTTATTCACATCCTGTCCAAAACAACTGTATGCTGTAAAAATAGCTATTTCATTTTTTTTCCGCAGAGTTTTCTGCTGTGGCTTAAGGCCCTTAGCAGATGCAAAAAATAAATAAATAGGACTTCTGAATAGAAATATTCCGTGCAGGCTGTATTCTCTTTTCACATCAACTGTAATACCCGATCTTCATGCATTAACCCCCAGACCTTATTATTTTCTACCAAGTGCCCAGAAATGCAGAATTACTCAGGACCTTTTCTGCTTGGCGCTGTGTGAATCCATAGTGACAGTCCCAGCTGGGAAGAGTTTGCAGCCTGAATACCTAAGACAGTCCAGACAAAACGTAAGCCGAGGAAAACCAAAAAGTCTTGGACAAGGTCATCCATGTCTGTCTCTGTGGCAGCATGGGGACCTTGCCTGCTGTTCAGGTTCCTGCAACTTTTGAGCAAGGTTTCTGTTCAGTTACCTTTCCCCCTTGCCTGGTTTGTATGTGTATAAAATGAATTTGGTTTTGCCTTATAATGATTTTTATTTCCCTCTCGCCTTCCTCCAGGAACACATGAAGTCACTGAAGTCTATTTTTTCACCTATTTGCTGCATTTTTAAAGTGCACTTTACTTGAGTCTGCTTCAGTGACATTGCTGGTAAAAGTTGGATGCTCTGAGTCTTCTCCTGGCACCTGTCTGGAATGAGTCCCTTTGCTGGGGTTAAGGCTGCAGCTTGCTTATCAACAAACCAAAAACACTGGAAATCCCATCTGAAATTTGTATTGTCCCTCGCTGCAAGTGTGCCCATTGGGATGGAGCAGGGAGGGAGACCAAGTCCCTGTCCCCAAGTCCCAGAAGCCCCTTCAGTATTAAAGAGACAAACATCACAAACTAGAGGAAAAATGCCCCAGGGCTCCCAAAGGTGATGTGATATATAGCTCTGCCTTGTTTCCTTTCTTTTTCCTCTCCTTTTCCCCCCACAGTCTGAAGGGGTGAATTAAAGCTGATTAGCTTTCTGGCAGCAGCTTGAGCCAAGAAGTGATGGATGGATGGATGGATGGATGGATGGATGGATGGATGAATAGACAGACAGAGAGACAGACAGAGAGACAGACAGATAGATAGATAGATAGATAGATAGATAGATAGATAGATAGATAGATAGATAGAAAGAAGACGGAGTGGATGGTGAGCATGGCAAGATGATGTGCTACAGTGGCAGATGAGGGGGAAAACAGAAAAATCCTTATGAGCAAGATCAGGAAGTTTTGACAAAGCTCCAGTGGAGCTCAGGGAGAGCTTAGCCTGACTTGAGATCTGACTCATTAAGAGTGCTAAACAGTTCACATTAAGCTTATGGCTCCATTAAAGCCTCAGACACCAGCATTCAGGTTGGGATCAGATATGACAATAAAGCATAAGCTTTATTTTTAGGCCTGAATGTAGGTTTTAAAATTTTATCATTAATATTATTATTTTGTTTTAGTAGAAATAGTCACATGTTTGTATTAAAATATATGTTACTATTTTGCCAAATTTCCTGTAAAAACAGAGGAGGGAAACCTAAAGGACAGTCAGAATCAGCAATTTAGCACTGAACTGTTAACGGGAGAGCACAGTTTGTATAGCCCACAGCTCTAGAAGAGAACACTACTGGGTTGGAGAGAGGATCTTATTACAGGCTTAAGAATTTGTTCCATGACCATTTTTCCATAGAGGTGCATTTCAAAGCCCTACAGATGATCTCTAGGCCATCAGAGAGGCAATATTGCCTCTGTAAAACCTGCTGGCTGCAGCACAGCCATCAACCAGTCCTAGCTCTGCTATAACCATGCTGCAATAACTGGTGTTCAAAATAAATTGTCACCTCCTTTCCCCAGCCACTATTACCATTTCTGTGCATGAAAAGTAAAAGGATGTTTCATTTCATTTGCTTCTTGTGGGATTGAAGTGCTCTTGTATGTGCCATACTCTCTGTCGGAGGAGTAATGGTAAAATACAACTTGAATTCTTAATCTGGGTCTGTACTTTATTTTCTGCTAGCCCAGCTCTGACACAAAAGAGTGAAAGAAAAGAAAAAAATCACATCCTCTAGCTGGTATAACAGCAATGTACAAAAATCGTTATATAACTTTTGCCAAATTACTTGGAAATCTGGTTTAATTTATCAGCAAAGAACTTTCTTTTTTCTTCTTTCTCATTCAATCTCTTCTTTGCTAAAAAGATTCCCTAGCTATCATTGCTAGGGAAGATTGCTAGGGCAGCACGGGCTTGGTCAGTATGGCTGTGGAGACAAACTTAAATTCTGAAGTAGTCAGCACCTCTTAAGAGTTTCTGGACCCACATTTGCTAAATGCCAGACTGCTTTTCACCTGCATTCAGCCTGCAAGGGCCAATGTCACACAACAGCAGCTATCACTGAAGCGGGATGGGGACACAGCATTACAGTGCAGCTAACAGCCACGTTTTCTTGCTAGAGAGACAAAGGCAGGAGCACAGGAGTCAGCTTCTATTAGACCAGCTGCTACAGTAAGAAGAAATGGATTCTGCACAGACACACACTCTTTGATGTTTCTTTTTTTACCTCCCAAGCCATTTATCAGTTTGGTGACGGTTGTACTGATGGCATTACAGAAACCCATGAGCCATACTCCCAGCTTTGTTACCTCCTTCTTGCTATTGCTTTCCCCAAAATCCCATCTTGCCTTCCCTGTCTACATCCCAGCTGCAGAACCCAAAACAATGGTTTATACCATTTATATATAGATTTCTGACTACAACTTGAGCCAAACACCCATGAAGGTGCTGTGGCCTGGGTTCCCATGCTCTGCTGCTGGGGTTTGATGGGATGTCCATGCCTTTAGGATAAAACTCAAGTTGCTCCATCTGCACTGTGCTAAGGCAAGCATCATGTTACCCTCTGTGTCACAGTCACTAGGACAACCCTGTGCCAGTGCCTGGCACCACTGCTTGGGGAGTGCTGGTGAGGATTGGGTCAAAAAACCATGAAAATGGAAAAACTAGCATGATCACTGGACAGGATAACATCCTCATATGCTTTCTTCAGAAAGTCCACATATATTTTTAACACCAGCCAGGATCTATAAACAGAACAGAACTGTTCACTGCTGCCTGAGTCCAGTTGCAGAGGCTTTGGCCAGGCACAGGCGTCCAGCAAGGACACATTCATCTGCAGTTACCACAGAAAGAGCTTTCCAAAGTACACATCAACTCACCAGTGCACCACTTTACGTAAACCTTCTAAAAATAACCTCTTACTATTAAGCTCAGAACATGGATATTGCTTTTGCCAATTGGTTTGCTGTGTTACAGCTAGAAGAATCCTACCAAGAAAATGTTTCCTGCGGTCTGTGTTCTTCTGATTTGCTTTATACATAACACAACAGTAACAATATAACACTCTAAAACAATTGACTGGAAAACATCTGCAGCTCTTTCTTTAACTGGTCCTGCAGTGCTTAGGTATTATGCTTACACAATCAGTCATATCCAGCAGAAGTCATCAGCGATGGATGCACCTCTGTACGTGAAGGTGGATGGGCTACAGTTATCCCTCCTTGTGAGATGTGACACAAATACTTAGTCATTTATTGCTGCTATAATCAACTGAAACAGCATGGACCACGGATCTGGTCTGCCCTTGTAGTTTAACCGTCTCCAGTGTCCATCCACTTCCACCCAGTGAGGATACTGACCTTATCCCAGAGGTGTACAGTGCAGTGCATCAGTTGGATTGCACAAGGAAGGGTGACACATGCAGCAGCAATGCTGGAAGGAGAAAGAATTGATGCCCACCTGCAGCTCACACAGAAGAAGAAACAGAAAGAAGCCAGTTTCTTTCTGTAATTTCATTTGACTAAATGTCAATAGTCTAGAGGGGAAATCTCCTGCTTTTACTTTCACTGGACCAATTATCTTAATAAATAACTTCTCTCACACAGATTCACAAAAATAGGTAAAACTGTTTGGTGAGTAGATAAAATCACAGTAAGGAAACACCAACAACAGAGCCACACAAGAGCAACACAAACATTATCAGGGAGAAAATGATCAGACAAGGTTCCCAAAGGATTTTAAATGCTATGCACTGCTTTGAACGCACACGTTTCACCAACAAAATGCTAACACACTCCTTGTTCACAGCATGAAGAAGCCAAAGGTCTAGTTAAATCTCTACTCAAATAGGAAGTTTAAAGATAAGGACCTATCACTATTAAACACCCACATAAGTACATACACATGCATGCTATGCACACACTGAAAATTCTCCAGCCTTCCAGAGTTCTCCGTTATGTTTAGGATAGCAAAACACTAATTGAAGAGTTGACTGATAACTAGACTGATAAATTTGGTCCCCTCACTATCAAAAATGTGACTTCAAGTTAGAAAAATATGTCTCTGCAGATAGTTTCCAGCTTTTTATATGTAAAAAGAGGCGAGCTTATTTGAACTTCTGCCTTTCACATTGCATTTTATTTAAATATGCTTTTAAGATCTTGAGAGATTTTCCTTGTGGATAGAAGAATTCTTTTGTGGGTTTTTTGAGCTAATTTTTTTTCAACCTTTCTGTTCACAAAACAAATCATAAGTTCTGCTTGGACTATTTAAGAATGCACAACTGATAGAAAATTGTCAAGAAATGTTTTTTTATTTTATTAATGACATTCATCACCTTCTTGAGCAAGATACTAGGTATTCCTCCCTGCCAAGTTTCCTTTCTACCCTTTCCCTCCAGCACATAAATAAAACAACTAGCTTTTCCCACTGCTCTGGTGAATTATTCCTCTGTCCTATGCAATCTGTGATCACATACAAGACGGTACCAGTAAGGACATTAATTAAAGGTGTCAGATTTGTTATTATTAGTGGTGTTTGCTGGTGGACTGTGATGCACAACATACAATTATTTTCAAGAGGGAAAACCACAAAGGCAAAACTCAAACTCTATAGCATTCAGCTTTCAGTGTAGTCAACAATAAAATTTAATTTTCCACTTTGGCAAACCATCCTGGTCCCACCTCATTTACTGGAGGTGCTCTGAGTGGTGATGTCACAAGCCTCAAAAGTATCACAGATATCAATGCCACCACCTTACCAAGGGAGGTGTTTCGGGATGTCACCCATGAAGCAGGAAGGATGAGGACTGGGGAAAGAGAATAGAAAGGCAGTATAAACTCCAACTAGATAGAATTTATTTTCTGTACTAAGTACTTTCAAACCCAAGGTACCATACATGGAATTTGCCCTGGGCTGATTTTCTACACCTTGCTGAATACAGAACAGACAAAAGCCTTGACCATTTCTAGACCATCTTCTGCTACCCTGGTTCTGGCCAGCCACTAAACCCAGAAACACTGTTCCTTGTAACTTCCTTCTGCTGAGTGACACTGAGTGACACTCCATCAGCTACTCAGCTTCGGATGCCAGCACACACTGGTGTGTCTGCATTTTGCTTATATTAAGGGTATAACCAACCCTTCACACAGCCCCTCCAGATTCCTTCCAATTTTCAATGCATTAAACACTTGTGTTGCCTTTAAGTATTCTTTAAAAGACACACATTGCATGGACCTTGATGGCACAGTACTATGTATGTTTTAAAGGTAAACTAAGTGCATGGAACAATTTTTTCCCCACAATAAAACACTTGTCAGTTGATGATCCGTGTGTGTGCAGAGGTAGCAATTGTTCAAAACTAACAAAACCAAAACCCAACACTACCTAAAAACCAAACCAAAACACTTAAAGTCTTTTCAATGTTATTTTAAAAAAATGAAATAATGTTTCTACTTATATATGTCTTTATACAATTTTTTGAAGGTCAGAAGTAATAAAACTAGCCAAAGCCTAAACAAATGGAACAAATTTTGGTTTCAGATGAGTGAAAAACACTATATTCTCCAAAATGATTTTTAATCAGTCTTTCTGGTGAAGAATGTATATTCTTCGCCTGTATAGTATGACTCTCCTCCACATTTTTAGTCTTTCCAATTTTCCAGGTAAACCTGGAAATCAAAATAAGAAAAAAAGGAATCAATTATCCAGTTTTTCCCAGTTCTGTAGCAAGGACCAGCCTTACCTGATGAAGTACCTACAAAGCATAACCGTAAATTTTATCATGTACTACACACGCTTGGTTGATTGAGTAACAGCTACGAGCTCTTAAAAAAATCAATCTGTATTTTTCACATAACCTAACCATTCTGAACGAAAAGCAGGACACATTTTCTGAACGTGTTACGAGCTGCTATGTGTGTGTGTCAGTTTGTGTACATCGGAGAAGGTTCTGACCACAATTGTAGCTGATTATCGATATAATTATGCTGCAATCACACTAGAGGACAGTATCCAGTAAATCAAATCCAACTGTCCTCCCACTTGCAGTGAAGAGACTAAAACCTGTCAAATCAAGGAAGGAGGAACAGGTGGCCTCATTTGCAAAAAAAAGGCTGCTCCTCGCACCACTGAGTGCCATACATCAGTACTCACACACACACATGTTTATTAAATAAAGAATATCTCCTCTTTGTGTGCCGCACATTTCATGTGCTTCTGGTGCAAGCATGGATATAAAATCTGACACACAGGTCTCTTCATACACCGAGCAAATAACCTGGGACTAGCTAAGCACTGCCATAAGTTTTCACCTTTTTAATTCTGTTTTAATCACTGTTGACAGCAGCGGACAGCCTTCTGTGGCAATGCTGCCTGGCCTGCGTCTCTTCAGCTGCAGCAGGTCCATCAGCGGGTTGGAGGAGTCTCCTGCTATGCTGATGTGGGACATTGTCTCTTCCCACCCTGGGGAATGCCTACCATGTTTGGAAACTGCTGCCAAGCTGGGGCTCCTGTATGCTGGATCTCTTGTGTTCCATTTGAGTGATAATTGCTGTTTCACCTGATTTTAGGCATTCTGAACATTGACAGCAGAAGTTTCCTTCATCTTCTCTGATCTTCTGACATGGTGGCCATCAGAAGCTGGGGCGTGAGCAGGAAGAAAAGTCACTCTTCTTTGAGTAGCATGTTAAAGGGAAAAGTTAAAGGCTAAATGTAAGGAATAAGTTCTTTACTGTAAGGGTGGTGAGATACTGGAACAGGCTGCCCAAAGAAGTGTTAGATGTTCCATCCCTGGCAGTGCTCAGGGCCAGGTTGGATATAGTCCTGAGTGACATGCTGTAGCGTAAGGTGTCCCTGCCCATGGCAAGGGGTTTGGAATAAGGTGATTTTGGGAACTAGTAACAAAAAAACCCCACAAACAAACAAACAAACAAACAAACAAAAAAAAAAAACAGAAAAGGAGGAAAAGGACAATTAAAAGCAAGGGGCTTCCTCCTAAATCTGATGTCCCCACCCAAGACAGCTTTGCAGTTCTACAGGGGGCTAATGAGGAAACACACACATGAACAACTGGCTGATGCACTGGTAAAGAAGATCACTGCTGGTGCTGACAGGAACAAGCGGTGGGTTCTAGCAGTAGGGGACTCTACTTTGAAAGAAGAGGCACCCATCTGTCAGCCTGACCCAGTCTCAAGGGAGGTGTGTTGCCCACCAGGGGCACGGATCAGAGATGTTGCAGAGGCTGCCTGCTCTAGTAAATCCCACTGACTATTACCCACTTCTATTGATCCATGTGGGTGCTAGTGATATAGATAACAGTAGCCCGGAGAACACAAAGAAGGACTATAGAGCCCTGGGAGAGGTGGTCAGGGACTCTGGAGCTCAGATAGTCTTTTATTCCATTCTCCAGGATAGAGGGGAGGTACTTAAAAAGGCTAGGAGGATTTGGCAGGTTAATAAATGGTTAGAACAGTGGTGCCATAGTCAGGGGTTTGGGTATTTAGAGCATGGGACTCGATTTGGGAGGCCAGGTCTACTGGAGGCTCATGGAGCTGGCTTGAGCAGCTGTTTTGGTAGGAGGCTTGCCAGGCTGGTCAAGAAAGCTTTAAACTAGATGCGTTGCGGGAGGGGGACATAATTCCATGCCAGCACACCCAGTCAGCTGCAAGCACCTATAATAAATGCTTGGAGCAATATTCCAGCTGCTCCAGTCTTGAGCCGGATTCACTTGGAGCTCAGCTCAGATGCCCCTATAAAAATGTCTGTAGTGTGTGGAACAAACAGGAGCATTTAGAGATGTGTGGATGTCTACAGGAATATGACATAATGGGTATCACAGAAACATGGTGGGATGGATCCTATGACTGGAGTGTTGGAATGGAAGGTTACAGGGTCTTTAGAAAAGACAGACCTGGGAGCTAGGGAGGGAGAGTTGCCCTTTATGTTAGGGAAAGGCTGGAGAGTATGGAACTCTGCCTGGGGACAGGTGAGCAGTTAACAGAGAGTTTGCGGGTCAGGGTTAAAGGGAAAACAGCGATGGGAGACATTACTGTGGGGATCTGTTACAGACCACCTGATCAAGAGGACTCCGGATAAAGCACTCTAAAGACAGATAAGAACAGCCTCACACGTGCAGGTCCTTGTTCTCACAGGGGAGTTGAACCACCCTGATATCTGTTGGAGTGACAGTACAGCCTGGAACAAGCATTCCAGGAGGTTCCCCGAAGGAAGACAACTTCCTTCTGCAAGTAATAGAGGAGCCAACAAGGAGAGGTGCCATGGTTGACCTCGTGCTCACCAACAGGGAAGGGCTTGTTGGAAATGACACTCCAGGGCAGCCTTGGATGCAACAATCATGAGATGGTCAGGTTTGAGATCCTTAGGACAATGAGAAGAGAGTGCAGCAAGCTCACTGCCTAGGACTTCAAGAAAGCAGACTTTGGCCTCCTCAGGAACCTTTCAGTAAGGTTACAAGGGATATAGCCCTAGAGGGCAGGGGGGCCCAAGACTGTTGGTTGATATTCAAGGATCACCTGCTACAAGCTCAGGAGTATTGCATCCCAACTAGAAGGAAGTGCAGCAGGAGGGCCAGGAGACCTCCCTGGATGGATAAGGAGATGCTGAGATAATTTAGAGGGGAAAAAGAGGCTTGTAAAAGGTGAAAGCAAGGACAGGTGGCCTGGGAAGAATAAAGGGATGTTGCCTGGGAAGCTAGGGACCAGGTTAGGAAAGGCAAGGCCCAGTTAGAATTAAACTTGGCTAGGGATGTGAAAGATGACAGCAAGGGATTCTGTAGGTACATTGCAAATAAAAAACAGACTAAGGACAACGTGGGCCCTCTCCAGAAGCTCAAGAGAACTAACTGCCCTGGATTTGGAAAAGGCTGAGGCTCTTAATGACTTCTTTGCCTCAGTCTTCACTGGCAAATGCTCTGACCACACCACCTAAGTCTTGGAAGGCAGATGCAGGGACTGTGACAATGAAGACCTTGGGCCCGCTGTAGGAAAAGAACTTGTTCAAGACTATCTTAAAAATCTGAACGTGCAGAAGTCCATGGGTCCTGATGAGATCCATCCATGGGTCCTGAAGGAGCTGGTGAATGAAGTTGCTAAGCCACTGGCCATCATATTTGAAAAATCATGGCAGTCAGGTGAAGTTCCCAACTGCTGGAAAAAGGGAAATATAACCCCAATTTTCAAGAAGGGGAAAATGGATGACCTGGGGAATTACAGACCAGTCGGTCTCACCTCTGTGTGGCAGGATCATGGAGCAGATTCCCCTGGAAGCATGCTAAGGCACATGTAAAACAACAAGATGCTTGGTGACAGCCATCATGGCTTCACTAAGGGCAAATCCTGCCTGACCAATTTGGTGGCCTTCCATGATGGGGCTATGGAACTGATGGACAGGGGTAGAGCAGTTGATGTCATCTACCTGGACTTGTTCAAAGCTGATGCCAACCTCATGAAGTTTAACCATGCCAAGTGCAAGCCAACCGTATCCTGGGCTGCATCAAAAGGAGCGTGACCAGCAGGTCGAAGGAGGTGATCCTGCCCCTCTACTCTGCTCTTGTGAGACCTCACTTGGAGTATTGTGTGCAGTTCTGGTGTCCTCAAGATAAAAAGAACATGGAACTGTTGGAACAAGTCCAGAGGAGGCCATGAGGGCTATCAGGGGCTGGAGCACCTCCCATATGAAGATAGGCTGATAAAGTTGGGGTTGTTCAGCCTGGAGAAGAGAAGGCTGCATGCAGACCTCATAGCAGCCTTCCAGTATCTGAAGGGGGGCTATAGGGATACTGGGGATGGACTCTTCATTAGGGACTGTAGTGATAGGACAAGGGATAATGTGTTAAAACTTAAATAGGGGGAGTTTAGATTGGATATAAGGAGGAATTTTTTTACTGTCAGGGTGGTGAGGCACTGGAATGGGTTGCTCAGGGAAGTTGTGAATGCTCCATCTCTGGCAGTGTTCAAGGCCAGGTTGGATGAGGCCTTGGGTAAGATGATTTAGTGTGAGGTGTCCCTGCCCATGTCAGAGGGGTTGGAACTGGATGATCTCAAGGTCTTTTCCAACCCTAACTATTCTATGATTCTATGGTTCTATGGTTCTATGGTTCTATGGTTCTGTGATTCTATGATTCTATGATTCGATGATTCTATGATGTGTGTTTGTACAGTGCTGTGGATCAGTTTATGAACAGATCTGGAAGAGTGCTTTGTGGTCTAACTATGGTTCACTATTTCCTTATGGTTATAGTGCAGCCAACATCCAATGAAAGAACAGGAAAACAGCCAGTGTCATAAAACATAGAGCAATAAGAAAACACAAATCTCATAAAAGTTACCCTCAATTCAGTCCTTACATTGAAAGGAAAAGTCATACAAGGCACGGGTCAACCAATCTATTTTGGCAGGCAGTGGTAACAGGTTAACACTGCCACGAATTGGGATGCAAGCAGCTGCATGTGAATGCCTGTTCATAGAAGACTGATCTCTAAGCTGTGGATATTGTAATGACCAGACTATGAATCTTCAAACTCAAGGTTAATTCCCATTTTCAGTAATGGATGGGGAAAGCTGAAAATCCATCAAAACTACAAATAGCAGCAAAATGCCTCTGAAAGCAAATGTCTTGAGAAAGTACTAGGTATTAAATGAGCTGCAGGTATGACAAATGCTGTGGGCTCTAAAGATTCAAGTATGCTCTCTTTCCACAGTTACCCAAAGGAAAAGATGAAAATAGCTGAGATGTGTTAGAAGTGAGGTTATGGCAGCTGCCCTCTAATAGGAGCTTCTAAAAAAGCTTCCAGTTTTAGGGACACCTCTATTGTATATTATCTAAAGGGAGAAAACTAAAAGGATTGAATAGTACAGAATGAGGAAGACTGGGATATACAGGGATTTCAGTTATGAGTATTAAATAAAACAAAATGGTGATCTGAGGAGTCATTAAGTGCTTATTTTCCTAGTTGCAGATGATCTTGCCTTACAATTCCTTTTGCAAGCATAAACCAGCTGTTCTTAAGTCCTGGTACTGAGGTTATAACCCCAGAGATCTATAGAAACATTGCAAATCTGGTATGTATATATACGTTCCTTATGTCCAGGGTTAAAAGAATACTTTCTTTCTGATGGTGGAAGACTCTAGGAGAAAAAGCTCTATAAAGAGGTTTAAATGCCCACCTGCAGGGAAAAGAAGGCATTCGCCTCAACAATGAGTCATTTTTAATTGTTTCGTGCAATTTCAATGAACATAAACTGATTTAGAAGAGAGGCAATTTGCCAAGTAGCAATTTGGTTAGTAGCAGTGTATGCTTACAATTTAACCTGTAAACTGCTTCTCATAATATCCTGTCATGGCTTTCTGCTCTCAGTAGCATAGCGAGCAGCTGCCCAAGCAAATCCCACATGAGAGAGGTGACCCCTTTATGATCCAGCACATACAGTAGATGAGAGAGATCCTGCTTCGCTCATAAAACCAATCACTCTCCCCTAATAGTCTACAATTTGCAGCTATCATAAAAAACACCCTAATCATATTTATCAGGCAGGGGTGCAGTTCTGAGCTTGAAGGTTAAAAACCTGCACATGTCCATCCCCATGGCTGGCCTGCTAACAGAAGTCAGTATTTCATAACAAACTACCAGCAAATAGCATTGAAAAATAAGAAGCCCTAATATAAGAGCAAAGACCTCCTAGAAGTTGTAAAGTTATGTGCCACTGGCCTATACAGCATCGGAGGATGTTGATAAACTTTGCAGCCAACACATTCAAGAGTAACAGTGGGAACATTTTCTTTCCACAATAGCCACTGAAGTCTTTAATGCAGAATATAACATTTTCAGCAAACTCAGTATCTTGACACCTTCTCCAAGGCAAACCATACTGATGACATCTTCCTTATCATCAGTAAAAATGATGTACAGCAGACTGTGGAGTTATTCAACAAGCAATTTCCAAAGATCACCTTTACTACAGCGTATAAAACAGATCTAGGACTCCCTTTCCACGATGTCAGAATTTTATGAAGCATCAACTCTACACTTGCAGCTACCTGGTATGAAAAGAATGGTGCTTCAGATAGATATACAGTGTTTTGCTTTCCTCAGCACATTTCCATGACCGTGCAAAAAGGTTGCTTGTGATGAGGTTCGTTATTAAAAGCACCATGGAGGTGATGCAAGAGATGGAAGACCATTTGCAAAACACACCTAAAAAGAGCTGAGAGGATGCTGCTGTCTACCTCCTTATCTTGCCTGAGCCTAAAGACCACTCTCTATGCAAATTGCCCCACTAAGCACCATGAACAGAGATAAGCTCTGCTACTGATGAGCTTTTTCCTAATTAATGTTGTTAGAACTGCAAAAATGGCCCTAAGAATTGATTATGCAAATCCTTCAAATAGGTAGAAGGGTTTTTTCCAATAAAATTGAGCATCTCAGAGTGATTATTTCTGCCATCAGTGAAAACATTTAAGAAGGTGACTTGTCATGATCCCAGTAGCAGTGAGGACAAGCTTGTAGCTAAGCACATGCTCAGAGCTAAGCACAGATTGCTAAAGGCTTTTCTGAATCAAAGACTGAAACTCTTCTTGAAGATGCAGTGTTTATTCCTCATTGTAGAAATCAGTCATGAAGAGTCAAAACACAAACTAGAAATACATTTGTTACTCTACTTGTCTAAAGCAGAAATATTTTTGCCACCTCGGTATTTCACACCCATCTTTGCTTTTTCCTATCAGCATCTCCTCTCCTGTTGCTATGTTTTCAGATCCAGGGACATCACCATTATTCAGGAGTAGGCCTTCTAGCAAAGATGAATTGAAAGCAATATTACCAGCAGAGCACTGCCCAAGTCTGTTAAACCCTATTTGAAACAAGCAACCACCTTTCAGTGATTTCTGCATCCTCTGCATCTTATTTAGAAACAGTAAAAGTAAAAAGCAGAAAAAGTCAACACTTGGTAAAAAATAGGGTACCATAATAATTGTCTTCCACATTTCAGAACTCAGGTAGTAGAATATACTGCATGGAAGAAAAGGTAAATGGGTTTGCATTTAAGTTTCATCACTTTTAAGTTCCCCAGTATCCAAGCCTCCCTTTAAAAGAGCCCTAGTGGACAATAAACTCTTCTAGAAAATATACAGCAAAGCAGCAGCGCCTGATAAACAGACATAAAATTAGACTGCTGTAATGTTTCAGCTGTTCAGTTCCTTTGATACAGGCAGCTGGCACCAAGATGTTTGAAAAGACAGAAGAACAAGTAACTTCTAATGGATAAATATATTTTTTCCATTCCATATATATTTTAAAAGCACATAAATGCACACATTCGCAGACATGCACTAATAGGATAAATTTACAGGGCAAACAGAAGTGAAAAGTTACCGATATAGACACTGAGCTACCATTAAGCATTTAAAATAATTACAGCTTTTAAACCATGGAAACAATTTTAAAAGAATATTTTGTATATTTTCTTCTAGACTGAAAATTTCTCAGCCATCTCCTGCTATGCAACATCAGAATTCACCAGTGCCATTATCTTAGAAAAGCAAAAGTTTTCTGCTGAAGATTTGTGGCAAAGCTGTCCCCAAATTACACCCCCAAAATGGCCCAAGAAAACGATTTCTGCTAACATCTCCGGACACAATTAGGCTTTTTATTTTTTATTAATAATGCTTTTCCACATATTGCTTTTATGTGAAGCCGTGGCAAAGCATTCTACCTTATATAACGGTGATATTAACTCACAGATACACGCTTCCAGGTCTAAGTCCCCATAAAACTTCACTCACTTCAAAAGGAAACAATTGGATGTACAGCTCTTTACAATGAATTTCTTAGTAAGATATTTGTGCAGGAATCAAAGGATATTCATTTTCCAAGAAAGCCAATTTCCCATTGTAAGTATTTCATTCAGCAGACTAAACTGACCTGTCTTTATGCAATAGTGCTCAAACAGGGAACTGCTAAGGAATAATAATAAAATAAAAAAAAAAAAAGCCACAAAAAAGAAAAAGACCTTACAAAAAAAAAAAAAAATTGAAAAAGAAATCATTGAGTGACTTGAGTTAAATAAAAAAAAAGTATTCACCATAAGCAACCAGGAACCCATTATACTTTGTACAAGAGATCTTTGGCCTTGCTTTCCTGTTCCCTACAGCCCTAGTGTATTACTTGGGAGCCCTGGGAGGTCCATGCAGCCTGGACCACTCCAGCTTGCATCACCGTCATGATCAGGCACTGTCAGACACAAAGGTTTTGTCTGGTTCCCAGGAACCCATTTCATCCCCATAGGAGCAAGGAAAGGGTGATTTTTTTTCAGTTTGTTACTCAGCTTTGATGTGCCCTATTGTCCTTCTGTATTATGCATCTATTGTCATAAGAGTTTGCAGTACCTCCCTGCTATGGGGCAACCTGCATTGCACGTCAGGCAGAAATATCAGTACGTTATCAGGTACCACGTGTGCCATTCCTTAATTTATACCTGGGTGCAAGCTCATCCTGGATCAACCAAAAGAGATTATCTTTTCTAGAAGAAAAATCCCATTATGTGTATTTGGCTGAAAGGCACAGTCAAATGATTTCATGGGTTTTTTTAGCATCTGGACATAAATAATACGAAACCCTTGCTTTCTCATGGATATGGTTTCTTACCCTCTCTGAAACATCGACAGTATTTTTTATGAGGTGCTTGCCATAAAGGTGCAAACCCTTGAGTTCTTTCGTCAATTACAGCCTCCTTTTTTTACAATTTGTGCAATGAAAATAAACAGAAAAATATACTTTTGCACCTTTAATATGAGCAGGTACATATTCAGAAGGATGGGAAGGCACTAACCAACACATGCTGCTGTCTCTCTGCAACAGTGTGGGGCAGGAGGAGTTTATTCTGGTGTTTGATTAGCAAGCCCTGCCCTGGAACCTCCCATTTCATAGAGGCTGGAAAGGACCCTGGAGGCTTTGAGCAATGGTGATTATTGAAGTAACTGATCCTTATTAAGAGGTATAATATGATACTGAAATTCCAAAATGAATTTCCTCATTCCAAGATATTATGTGCCACTTTAATGGTAGGGTAAACCTGTACCATGAGCTGAGTACACAAAAGCACACAAAGTATCTACCTATGTGTGACCCACAGTACCATATAGAGGAGACTTTAGGACACGTAAGGTAGCCCTGGGAGCTAGCCAAGACACCAGGTGCTCTTCCACGTGTTTTGATAAGGCACAGGGCAGAATTGTTGCTTCCTACAAGGAATCTGCAATACTTTAAGCATTCCTCAGATGCTGCTGTAATTATTACTGCTCTCTTAATCATGTTATGCAAATAGGCTGAGGGGGAAAGAGGGAAAGGAGGCAGATACAAGAACTGAGGAGTAAAGTGTAATGTTTTTGGATGGTTACAGCCTCTCTCCCTGATTGAAATTCCTGGAATTCGCAATTGTTTCTGATCAAAAGGCTTGAAAAGGAAGATTTTTTCCTTTTAATAAAAATAAATGAAGAAAAATGGATCTCTCATTTCCAAGGGATACAATGGAGATCACCTTGTAGTCTGGCAGGGGAATTGATATGATTTGCATTACCAAGGATGACTAAATGGAGTGTTAAATTATCTCAAAAAAAAAAAAAAAGGCAATAAATTGATATTCATGACATCAACAAGGTTAGAAGGGGGAAAAAAGATAGCGAGTCTTTACATGTATTCTTGTACTATACAAGCATTAATCTTATATTCCACGGGCACTACACTGCTCCAAAAGGCATCTTCTGCCTTTGCATGACACCTCTAGGAAACAACTTGCAATTATATACACTAGTGCTGAAATATGATGCTGCAGCAATCAGTGTCAGCTATAAAAACATTAATTATTTCTGATAAATTCATTCTCTGGGTGCATTCTGAACACACAAAATAAGTTTAGCAAGCTGTAAATTCGATTTTGGAATAAACACATTGCATTTTAAAGGTTTCTGGTGGGAAAGGGGTAAAGGAGGAGATGGGGGAACTGCCTGTAGTACATCAGCACTGGAACCTTTAAAAAACATTTTTAAGCAATATTTAAACTTCTTTATCATTTTAAAAATGTTTCACTGACTGTTCAGATAGATTCCATCATCATTTATGTATATGGTTGCAAATTTACTTGAAATCACACTTTTAGAAAGTTAGCTCAAGTTTAATGGAAAAAGAAAGATTATTACCTCCAACTAGTGTTACTGAACCTCTTCACTCAGCTTTTGGGACTTGAGTTTGAAGCCTGTGATCATTGAAGCTTTTTTATCAAGTCTTTGCTCAGAGTGATGGGATTATAAATGATGTTGCCAGTTTCTGATTTTATGACTTCACAGAAATGTGTGACTTTAATAGTTCAAACTATCTAGATGTATATTAATTTTAAACATCATAGTTTTAAAATCTGCTCTATATTATATTTAACTAGTTACAAATGCTTATGACTTACCATAAAGCATAACTTTTGCACACACAAGTCAGTGTTACTTTTTACCAAAAGAAGTATGTATTGCTGTAGTGCTTTGCTGGAATGCTTGTAAAATCATTGTGCATTTGCCATTCACCTTCTAGACCAATGTGTGCTCGTGACTCAGAGTTGGCAGCTCTAGCCCGTGGTGGCCAAGATGCAGTAGGGATTTCACCTGGACCACAAATCCCAGCCCACCCAAACAGCACAAACCAGTCTGAGCATCAAGTACCTCCATGGCCTGTGTCCTGCCCCTTCTCTGTCTTTCATGGTTTGTGAGCAATTTTTCCCTTGTTGCAATCTTCATTTTCCTATCAGTCTTCCATTTTGTCAGCTTTCTGGCAACAGCAGACATCTGACAATATTTGAGCTTTTTTCATCTCCACTGTGCATTAATGAGAAAAATTAGGAAAGAATGTAAGAATTAAGAAAAGGTATAACCCTGAAGTGTCAAAAACAATTAGACAAATAATTAGGTAATAAAATTATGTATTTTTTTTATTCTTTTAAAAAAAGATAAGTTACATTTTTTATTAAATTTTTTAAAGTGAAATAAAAATTTTTGAGTGTTTGAGGATGACAATACTGAATCAGTCAGATGCTTCCTTCCTCATAACCAGACTTGCTGCATCTCCATTCAAATACATTAAGCCCATTAAATCGGTTGCTCACCTCTCTGCCAAGTATAAGAGATGACTGAAAAATGTTTTAATTCAGAATATCAGTGAAAAGATTTATTTCACCTTTTTATCCTCCAGTGTTTCTGTATAGTTGGTTATTATTATATTTTATATAGATGCTACCTTTAGATTTGTAGATACACATTTATGAATAAAATATTTTGCAGATGAGATCATAGATTAAGGATAACAAATGCAGTAGCAATTTTTTCATTTGTAGTAACACAGTGACCTTTTTTGCATTGCAAATTTCACTATATCTGGGTTAGGGTGAGGATATGAAATATGCAACATCAAATAAGGATATATAATAAGCCAAAAGAGGTATCTGAGAAACAAGCCATCTGAAATTCCCCTTGACTTGGACTTAACAGTGTTCAGTGTTTCAGTATCACACCATCCTAATTCAGTTCTTGATCCAACCCAGGAATTTACCTTCCGATGTCCTCAGATAACCTCTACTTGATGGGTTTGATGGATGCAATCTCTGACATAGTTTTATACCATTCATCTCATGTCAAAAAGAGCATCATTTTCTGCAAAGCCCTTTCATACCTGTGGTCATTAATGACAATCAGCCCTGAAAAGTTTTCAGCAGCATGGTGCAGTTTGCAGTGAAATGTAAAATGCCATATTTAACAACGTGTCCATTAGCAGACCCCAGATGAAAGCTAAATTAAACACCTGCATTCAGATTCTCCTAAACAGTGTTTCCAGCTGTACTGACAAATCATACCTAGTTATTTTCCCTGAAGGATATTATCTCTTTAGAGGAAATCTGTCAGAGAGAGCAGTCTGATATTCTCCCATAATGGTAACTTTGAGCTACGGACCAAGTGCTCTTTGCAGATTTCTGAGTGTCTTTGCACATTCTTGTCCTCAAATGTCACTGCTTCATGAAAGTAACTGAGCCTCTAACGTCTTCTTAAACCTCAGTCATGGCAGGATGCAGCAGGGATTTAGAGAATTGTAAACACTCCAAAAGATATCAGAAAAAAAACAAAATTAATGCTTTGCGTCTGGGATGAGAAACGTTTGCTGTCAGTCAACCAAAATACATTCTAACTCCTGTTCACAAATATACATCTGAATCATTTCTATGGAATAACTGAGATTAAAAGAATCCACTTAGATACCGCTATATAATACCCTTTCATGCTGCGTTCACTGTATTTTAAACCTAGTACTTCTTTTTGAAGAATAGTCCTTGTCTGACCTTCATCTTAGGAAAGGACTTGAATTTAAACCTTCATTTTGTTTGGTGCTCCAAATGTTCTCCCCTTAGACCTTCCTGGTCCATGTTTAGCACTGCAGCTTTTGGAGCTACCCACAGGTAGCTGATGTTTAGGCAATTACCTAGCCAAACATCCATACAGCCAACGTGTAGTCAATTATTTTAATATTGTCTTTTAAATGAATCACTGTAATCATTCTGGCTGCCTACCTCAGAGGCCAAATCAACTTGTCAGCTTCTTTTGTATTTTAAGGGTCAATTTTAGAAAGGTCTCAGCAATGGCCCAAATCTACTCCCACTGAAATCAATGGCAAAGCTCCCGGGATCCTCACTGAAAGCAGGCTTTGGCAAGCATTATGAAAATTCCAGCCTTCAGGACAAAATGTCCTCAATATTTTAATGTCTGCCCTCCTCCATGGCATTAAAGAGACATCTACCTGTGACACACAGGGCACTGAACCTCCTCTGTGCTCCTTCTATGCATGGCAACATTAATCCTCATTTTGCTTTCCACAATTGCCTGAAGTCATTACTGTTTCCCAAATACTTTTTCCTCCTCCAAATGATTATCTACCTCTTAGATTATTTCTTTTGCAGTTGTATTAACCGCATATTGTGACAACCTGAATTTTACCATGTTGACCAGGCTTCTTTCTCCTTTTTTACCTCCATTTATTCTTCCCCCCTCACCAAAGTGATGCAACCCTTCACAATTCAGAACCCCTGCATTAACCTGCTGTTTACCCCATCTTTCAGTTCATTAAATAAAATGAGGCTTTACACCAATCCCCAAAGCACCCTAATGATTGTTTCTCTCCAGATTGATACACCACTGTTTGTCCTTCAGCCAGTACAGACTCCATGTGATCACGCTTAACAGCCAGCTTCCTTTGCACTTTTCCAAGCAGGATTTTGTGAGGCTCTGGAGCTAGCTTGTTATAAAATATAGATGGATTACAAGTGCTGCCTTTTCTCTAATGACCAGTTTTGTAATTTTAATAAAGAGGCAATCAAGCTAACAATGGTTTGGCAAACCTCTTCTCTGAGGGTCCAAATTTCAACCTTGGGTGCACAAGGCTGGAAGAACAGATCTACATGCAGAAATCAAAGTGTTCATTTAGCCACCTATTACCTATTATATCTTTTGTAGCAGCAGTTAGTATCCCCAGACTGGAATATTGTGCTATGTGCCAAGATCAAGAAGGGAGATTTTCCAAATGGTAATTTTAATAAATTACTTAAAAGTCTAAATTAAATACAGGTATAAGCAAACTAAAGGCAAGATCAGGGTTTGCCTGTAAAGGAAAAAGACCTTGAAATACTTACCACACAATATTACTTAGTGTGTAAGCCCTTGTTAAGAAGCAGTGTTTGGTTACATGGGACAGTAAATTCAGATTATGAATGGATGCAAAGTCAAAGCAGAAAAACTGTATGACAAATCCTCAGCTGTGCATGTTCCAAGTTTAGACTATTTTTCTTTTCTGAATTAGCTCCTGACTTTTAATTCACTCTAGAAACAGATCCATTTAGATGAGAAGGTGTTTAACACAGAAGAACTGTCCACATAGAAAGTTACTGCAGAATGCTAGCTGGTACCTCTGGAGTTGGTATCATGAGCTATTCTGCAGTCACCCTACCAGATAGTCAAAGCAAAACATGGCAAACAGTAGAAAGTCAGGCTCTGAATATGAGACTTGTAAAAACTATCCTAAATATGACAGTTTAGGTGTTCTACTCTTTATGTGGGTTTCAAGGTACTTACAAATTTTATCATCTCAGTATTTCTTACGTTACTTCATCAGGGACTGAAGGCTCAGGATTGCTGATTACTGTTACCCAATTGTTCAAAACTTTATTACCTCATTTGTTCTCATACTTAACCATTCTTCATAAACTGAAATAATAGCATGAGGTGGGCAAGTCAGCCTTCAGGGAGCCTTTAGAGAAACTTCCATCTTGAGCTGCACATGCTGCTTGGCAGGTGTGGGATCAGCAGTGTCCAGAAGCATCCTCACTAGCTCCCATCATTTCTGTTGGGGCCATCCAAGGTGGCAAACACTGCCTAAGGCAGCCCCATGCCCTATGCCATTGTCATCTCTGTTAGAGAAGGCAAAGGGAGGAGTTACCTCTTCCCTGGCCTTGACTCTGGAGTGAGGAGATGCACCTTGTGGTTGTTCACCTGTTCTTTACTGTGGTTAAAACTCTGGAAGATCTGGTTCTCATCCAGATTAGCACCTTCAGGATGGCTTCTAGGTTTTCCTGATAAGAAACTACCAGTCATAGGTGGGGAATTACACCCGCCTCTTGGCAGATACCTGAGCTGGGAAATCCCCCCCTCCTACCCTCTAGAAAATGGATTCCCTTGGTTTCCAGTTTCTCTGTAGAGGTTCCATGAATATCTTGCCTTTGCACTGCTGTAAATAAAAGGAAACCTATGGGGCTGTGCTGCAAAATGCAGCTGACAACATTTAAATCAATGTGTCAAGCAAGCCAGAAGCATTTTGCTTTGACCAAAGAGGTGGAACAACCAGGAAAAAAAGAGTAGAAATATCACATTGATTAAAAATGGATAGTTTCTTATAATTTTTTATTTTCATTATATTTAGTCCAGATACAGTAATTATCCATTTAATTTCTTATTCTTTACCAAAAAAAGACCACCCCCTAACACCACACACAGGGAGAAAAGGCAGGCAATTTATTCTTTAACATATTTTTCTTGAACTGACCATGACCTCACTGGGTGTATATTTCTCTCCACTTGACATTATCACAGAGTGAAAGAGTAGTTTTACCTTGCACATAAGGCTTGAAAAGAGTAAGTCATTGATCTCGGTTTTCATTTCTGCCACAAAGGAATGCACAGGCATTTTTTCTTCCACAAATGCGGATTTGGGTGAAAGCCAGCTTTACTTCCCTGGTAATATATACCACCAGTTTGTGTGTGACTGGCAAGCGATGCTCTTCCCCATGAAACAGGAGAGCAGTGGCATTTGTCCTGGCATGCTTTTGACATTTTCCACAGCAAGGGGCAGATAATATCAAACTCTTGCTCATCCATTCAACTTCCTGGGGAGAAACAGACTTCAAAAAGTAAACCCAAGTTAAAATAGACTGTTAGACAGTTGTCCTAAATGCTGCAAGAAAAGTAAAAAACTGTACAAACCTATCAAAGTGCGGTGACAGAATTTATCTTTGATTTGCCCTTGTCAGTTCTTGTCTGTGCAATTACAGACCACCCTCTGCTAGGGCAAGGCTTGTCCCCAGAGTCCTGGTGAAGCAATAGATTTGGGTTTGGTCCTCCAACAGACACCCCCAACAAAATCTCTACACTGAAGAAATATAATATTTGAAAGCTTTAATGTATCACCTATTGGCAATAGAAACAAGCATCAGCAAAAGCAAGGCTGAGCATCCCATGGGGTCCATCTATTACTAACTCCCCATGTACCAAATCCTCCGTACAACTCAACCAACCAGGGGGTTCACAATAACTTCAAGTGTCCCCATACCCACGGGGCAGCCCGATGATTACAAGCTGTGTAGCTCCTGTTGAGGGAAGTCTCTTGAAATAGTACTGAAGTTTAATTCCTCAAAATGCATTGATTCCCCACAAGACTGACCTTTCAGTCTGTGCTGAACTCAGGATGCTCAGATGGACAAGCGGCATTTTGTGTTAAACATTTGCAACATTGGCCCATTTAACTAAGCAGGGGCTGCATTGCAAATCCATCCTGGAGCTGCAGGTCCTGCTGCTGAGGAAAGTGAGACAAAGGCTGGAGATGCCAGCAGCAGTGCTTGGCATGCCTTGGGTTGGGTCCACTGATAAAGCAGGATCTGCCCTCTTCCCTCTTGATCATTCAAATAGTATTTCACTCCTTTCTAAAACCATGACACTTCAAAGCAGTTATTTAGTACCAACGAGCAACAGAGACCTCATTTATAGCTAAGGCACCATTATTTATATTAAATCTCCCACAGTTCCTTTTCTAATAAAGTACATTTTATTCTGGGTTTTTACAGTGAATTTGTGTGCTTACTTGACAACTCACAACAGTTGCAACCTGAAGCCATAATTCAGCCATATAAACTCATGTTAAAATGATAAATTTGGAGAATCTTAATCTTTGCCCTACCCTCTGTGAGTTCAGGATATATATTTTTTCATTCTCTCATGATCACCTCCTCCTTTCATTTACTGTATTTAGTCTCCAGGCTGCAGATCCATATGGGTTTCTACCCATGCTAATACTGTAAGGTTTCACTGAACTCTACAGTGTGCAATGCTAAAGATGTACCTAGCCTCAGTTTGTCAACTTTTTGCAATAGAAGTTAATTTTCTGTGTATTTGGACACTGCTTTGTACATGTGGCTGTTGATATCTATGAGCAAGTAAAATTGCTGAACAGTAATAATCCCACATAATCTGCATGTGTGCTGCATGTTCAAACACAGAATACACATGCATAATCTAGTTGCAGTTTCTAAAGCAGAGAATCCAAGATTTAAACAGGATCTAGCATAAGATTACTGTCAAGAAAAGGGTGAAGCAAAAAATGACCCAGAGCTGAACCTCAATGACCTCTCATCTATCAATAGAAGTATGAGAAGACACAATGCCAGAATTTCTGCATAACAGACACAATAAATTTGACAAGAACAGGAAAATAATCAGGTGCTAACCTGGGGTAAATAAATTTAAACCTTCACCACCTGAATGTTTTCCAATGAATGTGTTTTGCAGGTATTTACTTTACTTAGCATTACAGATTTAAGCTGGAATATGTTGCATATAAGCACATCCATATTTCATGCACCTCTGTGTAGGTTCATAGCATTATCATATAAGTGGTACAGATTTCTTACCTGTCTGTAGCCTCAGAGTGTTTTCATTTTAATGTCCCTTAATGCTATGCAGACTACAGGAACTCACAAGATCATCACAACTTGTACCTTAGAAATTTCCTTAACATATTTTTTTTCCTCACTGGATGTTCTGTGTGGTTTTGCCTTGATTTTTCACATCGAGCCATGTCCCCCCAGCTAAACTATAGTATGGGCTAATTTTGTAGCACCTTTGCAGAACTGAAGGATCATAAATCGCAGGTAGGTTGGATGCAGTGGGGCAGAGCACTGGGTTTCAGCTAGCCTATGGCTGGTGGCCTTCAGATAGTATTGTGAGATTTACTCCTATCTGATTTTCAGATGTTTGAGTTTTCTGAGAGAGAATAAAAGGAACCTTGATTGAATGTAAATGATGTTTTCATATGATAATGTATTACTTGGCTTGGACTGAGAATACAGTGGCACGAGGTGCATTTGAGACGCAAAGAAAACAAAAATCCTTACACTGAAGAATTTATAGCCTGAAAGAATGAGCCCTGGAGTCTCTCCAAGAAAAAAAGAGAAAAAACCACCTCTTGGGAATAAATCGCAAGATATATTTATGAGAAAGATTTTCAGGATATTATGTCTCATAACACTAACTTCTAGGAAACTCTGGGCTCCCACCACATAATGTGAGTGCAGGGCAATGCCACTCCTGATGCTTACCTTGTGAGAGCCCTGCAGCAGAGACTGTGCAGGTCAGACTGTATCAAGGGAAAACATACAGCTAACTTTAAACCACTGCTGAATGTTGCATGTGGAAGTCAGTGCTGAAGGTTTTGGGCTTTCTTCTCTTTATCTTCCCAGTTGGAGATGGGTCTGAGAAGTGGGCTCTGAAGCACACCACACGTTGGGTTGTACTCATTATTCAGTACAGGTGCTTAAAGTGCTCCTAAAAGGGGAAAAAATCTAAAACCAAAAAACCTCACTCTCCTTTGTTCGCAGGTCCTCTAAATCAGTGTAGTATGTGGCCTTTGTACTGCAGTCTCTTGGGTACAAACCTGTCTGCAGCCATGTTCCTGAAGTAATTTGCTTCATGGTGGGCATTTGTTTTGTTCAAATGTGAAAACCAGTTTTGCTTGGAGCCTTTGCTGTGCTGCTATTTGCTATGCTACTAAACATGTGGCACTGCTGGGTCAAGCTGCCTATAGCAGAGCGGCTGCTGCAGGGCTCACACATGTGGAATTGCTGCGTCTTCGTGCCCCACTTCCTCATATGGGATCCAGCAGAGTTCACCTTTGTGTTAAAATGGTAAGACCAGGGAAGAATTTGGCCACAATATCTGTAGTACTATATATAACCCATGTGGAAAACTAATCCAGCTCAGTGGAGCATGCATTATTAGTTAATGGGATATTACATCGCACCTATTTGCTTTTAGCATCTTTTAAAACAACATAATTATGCCAAATGCATAGTTAGGGTGGGATTTACAGGAATGTTCACCCTAATGTCTCCCTGCAAGCAAAATCCACTGCAAGATTTAAGTAGAAACAGCAATACACAAAAATAAGGATTCCTGAAGAGGACAAGCTGTTGGAAGGATGCCCTTTTATTGCCAACATGTTGCGCATGTGCTGTCAGTGTCTTATATGTGACTATATCGGTTTAAACAAGCAGGAATCTGGTGGAGAGCAGAAAAGCCAGTAGAAAGAATGATTTAAAATGAACCATCCTTCAGCAACTGCATAAGAGCTGGTTGGAGCCATGGCCTGAGTAATTGGATCACAGACTCCACCTCGAGCCCTTGCTGAGAAGCAGAACTAGCTCTGGTCAAGCTCACAGTCAGGGAACTCAAAGACAGAAAAAATATCATCAAGGCTTAACTGGAGATACGTGGCCCTGGTAGTAGATGAGCTGAACCTGAACACAAGTGACTTATCTGAGACAGAGAGAAGGTTTTAGGTGAGATGGATGTGTATAGACTGTGTATTGCTTTGAAAGCACTTTCTAAGCTTTGTTCCTGCTGCAAAACAGAGTGTCTCTGTGTTATTGTTTTATTGCAGATCAGCAGTGCACTGTTGAACTACACCTTTCCATCATCCCCACTGATTTGGTTCACATTACAGAGTAGTCCCTGAGGATGTAAACATTGGGATGAAATAGTCCAGGATGACATGCTCCAGAGGTGTGCAGTGTACTCCTAGCAGTAATGGACATTCAGTTAACAGGCCAGATTAGAGCTATGCAGGAGCAAAATCCCTTGAAATCAGTACTGTCCCCAGCAGCAACTGTTTGCTCTGTAAATCTGCTCCAATTGGACTGCACTGTTTCCTAAAGTAATCAAGCCATACTGACACTGCAAGAGTCTGCCTGGTAGTCACAGATGTCCCCAAAATGGATTTATGAAGGGAAGCAGCTCATGTGCCCAGTCCCAGTTAAACACAGACATAAGGCTGGGGCATTCATAGTGATATAGCCCCTTCTCTAATCTTAAGCAGAAATGAACGAGAGAAGAAACAAATGTCACCTCTTTAATCCTCTTAGTCATAATTCACCCACCAACAGGATTAACAACACCCCTGCTTAACTTCTTTGGAAGAAATGTACTCCCATAAAACTCAGCTGTATTCAACACAAGATCAAGAGTGATGAAAACCATGGGGTGGGATCTACTGTAGCTTTCTACAGTAGAAGCACTATTGAGAGGTCACAAAACCCAATTCTTTTCAGCAGTTTAAAGTTATAGACCTCCATGATGATAATTACTTGGATTTCGCAATAAACATACCCTTCTGATAGAAGCAAACATATTATTTGGTCAACAGTGAAATTGTTTCGTGGAAAACAACCAACTCCTGTAAAAGAATGCTGTCAGCTCTGCCTGCCCTGTAACACAGAAGCCAAAAAAAAAGTTATCTAGTGCAAAGAAAGAACTCTAAGGGTGAAATTATAAAATATAACGATATATCTCTTGTGAGCATAAAAATTATAAAAAGGAGGTACTCATAAATAAAAAATAAAATGTTCTCATGCACTTTATAGCTTGTGGTGTTCCACTATCTCTCACTTATACAGTTTAATTAATAATAATGCCACCTTCACTGATCCTACTATCCAACATACAGACTCAGGCTGTAACCCTAGAACAGAAGTAAAAATTCTGTTAATCAAACTGCAGGAATAAAGCTACCTTGATGGGGTGTCTGCCTTTTAATAATCAACCAGAGACAAACATGTGGCTTCACAGATGTCAAAATCATTATGTAGGTCCAAACTACTACTCTGGAGACTCTGAACAACATCAATAATGTCCTGATTTAAACAAATAAAAAACTCCCCAAACCTCCAAAAAAACCCAGCACACTCTGCCCCAAAAGAGGGCACTATTAATTTTTATCTTCCCTTTGTTTTCCTAATAGCAGAATTAAAAAAGGAATCACTGAGCTGCACAAGCACCATGAGCTGACTCCATCCCTCCTTGGTCCAAGGGCAGGAGCCCAGTGTCCACCTCCAGGGACACTTTTCCAGCCTGTTATGGCCACCTGAACCCAAAGCATCAATGCACATACAGTCCAATCTGCTGTAAATCTTACCCCAAAGCCACCAGAGATCATAAACAGGAACAAATATCAAATAATAAAACCACTCATAACACATATACATGCTACCAAGTTTGACCATGGCAGCAGGAAGGTAATATTTGAAGTTTACAGAAAGAAATTCAAGTAAGCTTTAAGTCAATCACATGTGACTGAAAACCACCTTGGTCCAAATACATGTTCAGAAAGGTCACAGCTGGTGTAATTATCCTTTCTAGACCTAGCATGCTTTCAGCTGTATGCTTAAGACTGCCAAGAGCTGACACTCAGAATGCCTAAGTAACTGCTATCTTATTAAAAAAAAAAATAAAATTAACATATGGGTCATTAAAAAAATCATAATTTAATGATAGTTCAGGTTAGCAAAGAGGAAATAATTTCTTTCAGAAAGCAGCAGGAAGATTTTTTCAAAACAAAACTCTCTCTTTCCTTGACAGAAGTTCCTGCCTACAGAGACAACCCTGGTCAGAAATACAAACAAGATTTCACATCGAAAGGAATCATGTGTGAATGACAATATGATGGAAAGAGAATAGAAAAACAAAGCCTTTATAATGTTAATTATATCTCAAAGGAAGAGTAAAATCAATAAATATTATTTCTGAAAAGACCCGCAGTATCCAGCAGCACAGATATCTGATATAAAATAAATGATCAAAAGTCCTGTGTTATAAGAATGGTAATTTCAGAAGTTTGTTACTGTTGTGGGAATGGGTTCCTTTTATTTATTGTTACCAACATGGCAGTCTTTACCTACCTCTTTGCAGGTAGCGTTTGTTACAATTGGCTCCCTTGGTTCCACCCCGTGCTAAAGACAGGCAGCCCCAGCAAACTGCAATGATATGACCAAGCATGAGTCTAAAGCAAAAATCATAAGATTTTAATGGTGACCTCCAGTACTCCTAAAGCAGGAGGTAATGAACTCAGAATCTATAGGGGTAGAGATTACTTTGGACAGAGTAAAAGGCAAGGGGAGAGGTTAGTCTGAAATGTCAGAAATATTAGCTGCAGAGAAATATAGTTAAGTGAATCAATGAGAATAGAGCTACTGGGTAAAAAGATAAAATGGCTAATAAAAGGGATATTCTACTGACCTCCAACATAGGAAGGAGCTGATAATGAGATAAGTAAAGCTTATGAAGATAATAAGGGTGTAATTATGGTCAGGTTCAAACTACTAAGTGTATATTAGGAAACCCCCAAGATATATATAGATATAAAATTCTGGATAGCCAGTGGTAAGTGATTACCTTTTAGTGCAAAGTGTAAGAGGCTCAAATGATACAAAAAAAATATGGCTGGATTTGAGTTTAACTTATAACCCAGCAGTAGGACTGCATAAACCATTTTATTCTTAATTCTTAAGAAGCACACAAGAAAGCACAGAGAATATGCAGTGATTTATCCACTGCAATTTCTGTTGCCACTGGGCTGCACCGAGATGGGGACCATAAGTGTAGAGACGTAATGGGATACAGCCTTTGCCTGATGAACATATACTCCAGAGACCCAAACATGCTAAGAAAAAAAGGGGAATGGGACAGGGTCAGTTTCTTGCCCAGCTCTTGCCTCAGGACCTGTAAACTAACTCACAATTGGTATTTACTACAGGTCAACAGCATATACAGGGCTGAATGCTACAAGATCACCCCTTGACTTCCTGCAAGGAAGTTCTCTACATCCTTAGAGTGTTACATTTTGTTTCCTCATTTTTTAATTTAATTTTTTAAAACATGAAGCAAAGGATACCATCCACTGCTGAAGATGTCAAATCAGACAGATTAGCCAGCAGTGCAAGACAAATCCTGTGTTTCTTGGAGAAGTACAAGTAAGCCTCAGGGCCATATTTTTAAAGGAACTTCATCTCAGGCTCCCACATCAATCCTGCAATCAACTGACACTGAGAATAGTAGGATTTGATTTCTTATCATCTAATCTGTGGGTGCAAACAGCAGCCTTACACTGAGAACCTCTGAGCACTTACAGTTCCCATCGATTTCATTTATACTTGCTATTTGTGCTTACAAATCAGGGAGATGCTTGATCTTTAAGTTCTATAATTTCCTCCTGCAATTGGTTGTACTCACAAAATTGCACCTGCTGTTGATTGCCAGAGCAGATTTAAGGGCTGGTTCTGAAGATGCAGTCTATGATTTCAGACTAACTTTCAAGGGATGTTGGAAGAAAAACTAAAACCAGCCCACATAGAAATGGGAGTCATGCTTTAGCAAAAACAACAGATACATTATTGAATAAAATGAAGATGACAGACAACATGCAGTCTTAATAGATGCAGTATGCAGTTCTACCTGGAAAATAAAAACAAACATAGCCCAGAGAAACACTTTTCTGAATAACCATCAATCAAAGAGTGGCAATAAAAGGAAAAGAAATAAATGCAGATCTCAAATATTAACATCTAAACTCTATTTTGTCCTAGACAGAGCATAAATAACTGTGCATTATATTGCACATGTAGCGCTGTGTATGCAAGAGAGGAACTTGTATGGACAAATGCCTACTGAATTGCATAAACTGTAATTGTTTCTCCAACATTCTGTGATCAAATTAGGTATATAACCAAGTGCATGTTTCTGCATTTATACTGCTAAAAAAATTCCATCCTTCCATTGTTTGGTGTGGTTATAAAACACTGGGACATGTGTAACTAAAGGATTAACCAAGATTATTTTTTTTTTCCTCCCAAAAGCACTTCTTAGGTAACAAAAAATACAGAAATAGTGGAAAAGAGTTCGTGGCAAAATGACTTAACACGAGTCATTTATTAATACAGTACAACTGCATGCTCTGAAAGGGACAGGCAGGAACTTACTGGGGACACAGGGCAGTGAATTATTTAAGTGAAATGCATTTTAGGACCATGAAAGCTGCAGCTGAAAGAAGGTTATTAGACCACTTTGTCCGTACTCTGCCTCTAACCCAACAAAAAACTCTTAGTGCTGATCCAAATCATTCATTTTTAATGCTTTATTCACTAGTTTTAAATGTTCCAAATGATGACAGAATTTTTTCCCACTTTGGGAGACAATTTTACTCTCCAGGTGACAAAACCCATAATACATATATATTTATATAAAAATATAAATCACCCACAGAAGTAACTTAAATCAAATCTCTTATCCTGCCAGCATCCCATGGCTGCTCTTCTATTCCTTCTGAAATGTCACACTGCAGAGAAACCTTCAAAGGGGCATGGTGGAGAGCTACAACAGACTAAGAAAGCCTTATGCCTAAGAAAACCCCTTCAATTTATCTTCCAGTTAACTTATTTTTCCAGGTAGTGGCAAGTAGACAAGAAATGAAAGCTTGAAGGGAAAAAAAGACTTCGGAGAATATGAACTACAACTTTGCATAAAACATGAAGATAGCAGCAACACATAGGAGACCAGCATTAATATGCTCAAACCTCAATATTAGATGTGCCTTCTTTCCAACTCAAAACCAGATCTTCAGAGTCCATTTTCAATCTGAAGCTCACATTGATTTCTTCTCCTGTTTTCTCTCTTTTCACACTTACAAATAGCAAAGGAATTTTAAGCCAAATTTGGCTCCTAAATCATCAATTCGCCATTTTTATCAGACTCCTACAAATTTAACTTTTTGAGCTTGTGTGAGTGAAAGTGAGCACATGCGTGCCTAAAGCTAAGGTCGAACAGTTACCCTGTACTCCTGCCTGGTTTCCATCACATATTGAGCCATCACGGAACATACATTTTGTTGCTGACATGGACAAAGAGCTCTGAGCACAAACAGAGGCTGACCTTTTGGCAAGAGTTTGGCTTTCCAGAGAAAGACTGTGCCTTAAATATCAATAATAAAAATATTTCACCATGCAATGTACTTTTGGGTAGGTAACCAAGAAGTGGTTAAACTTCTAAAGGCTGCACCACATGGGAGGTCAGACAAGCTGACCCAGTGGCCCATTTAGTTTTAGGTATCTAACGAATTGGCCAAATGTTGTCCCTGTGCACCATGCACCACCTTGTTTCCTCAGCAAGGTCCTCTGCTACAGGGAATTTGTTGCCTCCCTATTCAGATGTGTGTGGGACAAATTTTGGAAGCTGGGACCTAACTAGGTTTGGTGAAGAAGCTGAGGGTTGAAAAGAATGCATGAAGAAAAGACTAAACAAACACCAAAATTATCCCAGAACATTTTAATGCTTGTGATTTAAAGAAATGAATAATTAAAAGTGGCCTTTAAGAACTCAGATAAAAACTGTGGTTTTATTTTTTAAATCAACTCCAGTGCTGAAGTAGCTCATCCAACAAAACCAGGGAAAAGAGCATGGCCAAGGCTTTTCTAGGCCTTCATACCATTTACACAGGTTAGCTTGTTTACTACAAAAGGGAAGTGAGCCAGTGAGCAAAGCTCTTGACCCTATAAGCGCTTTGCCCCAGGGTTGAGAGCAAGAAGAGTTCTCAATCACCCGATTACAAGCAGTTGGTTCAAAGTCTGAACTTATGTAGTCAACCTTAGAAGCTCTTGATTTTATTGTATCAAAAAAAAAAAACAAAACCCAACAAAACTAGAGATGTGGATATTCAATGAGACTTAAACATGCTGTTCTAAACATCTCTCTATAGTCACAAAAGGAGAATAACAAGCTTCTTAGTATTTACTTGTCTCCATATTTGCCTTGCACTTTTGAACACTGCACAGTAAACCCCCAGGGTTGAATTTTCTTTCACCTGCATGATGGATCATCAGATGTACAATTCCCATTATTGTTAATGGCAACCGTGTGTCAAGTTACTACACATGGCATTTAGATGCTAGTCCTCTGAGCTACCTACTTCCCTCTTGCAGTACAAGCACATAGAAAAATACACTCGGATATTGTTCCTTTTGAGGGTTGTTAGTTGGGAATATTTGTGAGATAAAAAATTTGCTGAAAGATGTTATTAACTTAATACCAAAAAACTACACGTAATTTTCACTTTTTACTGCAGAGCCATCAATACTCTATATTGTGAAGAGGTCCAGAAAATGCCAGGAAACAAAACTTAAAGTTGATCCATAGGCCACCACCAGTGATAATTCCAGGGAACTCTGCTAGAAGTTAACACCAGTGTATGAGTCATAAAATGCTACTGAGACTTGGGGTATTTTTCTTTCTTATTCTAGTACTATCTTCCAAAGAAATACCCTGGCCTTGAAACTGCTGAATAGATGAATCAGGAAGTCACAGAAAGGGCAGTCAGTATTAGAGACATATATGTTACTTTTGCCTTTGAAGTGGAATCAAATCTGCTTGTTTATGTATCAGAAACAACACACGAAGACAGCTCTCCTGCTCCAGCATCACACAGCACAAGTGTGTCCTGCAGTGCAATGCCACAGGACTAGTCCCATTGCTACAGTGGGCACACCCCAGGTGCAAATCAGAGGTAGCAGATGAGGGTTGTTATCAGCTTTTTGATTACATGCTTTTCTGTCTTTAGAGGTGAGTACAAGAAAATTGCTGTTAAACCCTTGAGGTGTCTTTGCCTCTCGTCTTCCTCTACACTGTACCATGTTTTCACACTCTGGCAGTCCAATTTTAGTCAACCTACTGGTGTTCAAAGGAAAATTGAAACAAACGTACATCTGCTTATAGCTGCACCCTGTTTTGTTTAAAACATAAATAGCCATCTGTAAGGGGAATAGACAGGTTACCACTCTAAGCTATGAAATATTCATAAAAAAAGCCAATGCAAAGCCTCACCTTTGCCCCGTAAAATAGACAATGCTTTGACTGTGTCCCCAGACACAAGTTCCAGTGTCAGAGAGGATAGTAAGTAGCTTACTGTGTCGTTAATATGTGATTATGTCATCTCTCTTAGCTCTCTTCTATTAAAGAGACTGAAGCCTACATATCTGAAAATTCCTACTGGAAAGGAAGTTGGGGAATTTCTTTGCCCCAGTATGTAAAGTAACTCAATTGTAAGATGAACTGAATGGAGATTCTCAGGGAAAAGTTTCTATGGCTCTTTTGCAGGAATCCTATTTAATAGGCTTCAGAACAGGAATTCTTCAGCACATAATTTATCTTCATACTGAAGGAGGGAAGAGACCCCACTGCCACTGGTGCTTTCCCTTTGATCTGCAGAAAGACAGTTGTTCAGGAAATACTTGTTTCTAAACTCATTGCATCCTTCACTGGGGCTGCACTGTCAATTGCACCTGAATAAGTCTGGAAATTTACCCTGCTACAGCCTCAAAACTGCAAACCTTATGGCCTCTTTCCTCTTGAAATGGAAGAGAAACAGATCATTTTCTTCTACAACACACTAATAAAACCTTTGCAGCATCTGTCTGCTGAACCAAAGTCAATCCCTGTTACTA
The DNA here is from genome assembly GCF_033783945.1 of Neopsephotus bourkii. Taxonomy (NCBI): domain Eukaryota; kingdom Metazoa; phylum Chordata; class Aves; order Psittaciformes; family Psittacidae; genus Neopsephotus; species Neopsephotus bourkii. The sequence goes on from NW_026900562.1 coordinate 71,879, forward strand.
CCAAGCTGAATTCCTTTTTGCAAGGATTATGTCAGATGTAAATCCCTTCTAACCTGGTTGCACAGCTAGAAATCCAGGCCAAGCCTCAGTTAGCATTTGAGACCTCTACCTTGTCAAACACAGAGGTCTTGAAAGATCTCACTGCAACAGCAGTGAGATACAGAGCCTCTAAATGCTGTAGATCATGCCAACATCTCAAGAGGACTTTTGAACTCATTGTTCACTGTCCAAAAGTCCTTGGGAGTTTACGGTCTTATGCTAGAATCTAAATCTTTTCATTTGAAGAGATGCTTCATGATGGATAGTGTAAATTACTTTAAAGTAACTTTTAGTCAGCCAGAATTCATGATATAGATAAATCTAAGCAATGCCTTTATAAGTGCCTTTATGAATTAACATTATCATAGTTCCCTCCTGGAACCTGCAAGAAATAAAGGTCTACTGGTGATTATTTTCCTACTTTCCAATGTCCCAAGTGGATTTTTTTATTATTATTATTAAGATCCAGGGTAGAAGATATCCTAATTATCTAGCTGGCATGTTAATTGCCACTAACTTGAGACCATTTTTCTTACTTTACAAAATAGATGTTCTGAAACCTGTCAAATCTTGTTTTAGAAAGAGACTGAAAAAAATTTCCTTCTAAAAGCTTTTTCAGACGTAAGGAACTGTGGATTTGAGGAAGAAATGAGCAGAGGTACTTCTGTTTCAAAGTTTTGGCCTAAAAATGGCTCTCACATGAAGTCATCAAGTCTGTGGCTCTGGGGTGCTTCACATAGATTTCCTTGGGTCATATTTTTCATAAGAATATTAAACATTAGCAAACGAACACTCAAATTAGTGGCCACTGTTAATCTTCTGTTTCAGATGAATCACTTTTGACTTTTATTAGGAGGTGGGAAAATCTCTTTCGTCTAATTCCCAGCATCTTCATTCATGCATGACAACTTGTCTCCATTCTCCGCCTCTGCAGTATGTGTGAAACAAGATGTCTCAGAAGTCTAATTCTAGAATTCAAGTACTGAGCTTAAAAAATTGCTGAAGTTTCTCATATATTTCTGCAGCACAGGCTAGAATTATTAATAGTAATAAAACACAGAGCCCTTTGCCCACTGCTGCTCTGTAGGTAGAGACACAGTGAATTTTACAAGAAATTGGCTTCCAAATATTCTATTTGAAGTGCTAGAGAAGAATAAGGGGTCTAATCTTTCAAGGACATACACAACTTAAGCCTTGTGACTGCCAGCAGATGAGTGAGGAGGATAAATTCAATTGTATGTCTGGGATGTTGCAGAATCAAGGCCTAAACTCTGGTGGTTGAAAGATGATCTAAATTGTGAGACTTCATGGAACTGGCTAAATAGCTCTTCCCAAATGCAGCTTGACTTCTGCCTTGTAAGATGATAATGGCAGTGTCAGTTACCATTCATGTGTCTGCAAAGAGGACTGGAAAGGAAAAGGAATGCCAGGGTGAGCAGAAAAGTCACTGTATTCTAAAGCAGCTGGTGATACGTTTCCCTACCAGGACTGGCTGTCTTGTTATTTCTGACTGCCCAGATCAACCCAAGACATGTACCTGGGCCAGTCCTTGCAGTCCCTAAGAATAAAGGGCTCTACTTAAGGATAAACCTTAAACTTTCAGAACACAGAGGTGTATAAGTAGATCTGTTCCATTAAGGGCTGACTAAAGTTGGCTGAGGACTTTTGATGGAGTATCTTTCTGTTCAGAAACTTCAGTATGCAAAAAAATAAATCAGCTTTTACAGCAAATTCATCAAAGTGTCTGTGGGGGAAAGTGTCTAACCTCCAAGATGAAGTATCTTGAGACAAAGAGGTAAACAGCTATTTCGGCCACTTACTTAAGAAGTGGGAAATGATCTTGGAAACAGAAAGCTGTTCTACATCCCACAGGCATTTCCCTGCCACTGCCCTGGAGCAGAGCTCCAGTCTCTCTTTAGGGCTGCTCCATGTGGAGAGGCAGCTGCATGAGCACACGATAGCTCAGCCCAAGTCTGGCTTCAACTCTCATCTCCCACATCCTGGATGAGTGCCTACCGTCACAGAAATGCTCCTTTACAGTCACATTCTTTCAGCTCTTATTCTGGGGAAAAATTCAAGAATATGCTACTGTAGTTCCAATAATGAAGAAAATCCATAAATTCTCAATGGACCAGAGAAAACATTTCTCACGACATCCACTGCACATACAGATATTATTCAAACACATGCCTCTGAACTTCTGTTCAACAATTCCTGCAGACACCAGTTTTCCTCTGCAGAGGTCTACCTTATGTATTCAAATTACAATCTTTTCAAAGGGGTTTCCTCTTACCGACTGTACAGGATGTCACCCAACTCTGAATGCACTACACTCTCACCAATCACTGCTGGTGACCTACTGTGCAGTTCCACCTACACATGCGCTCAAACCATATTTTTGGCAAGTAATTATTTCTTCTCCTATTTTGGAGGAAGTAAACCAGTGCATGGTGAGAAATACTCCATCCTAATTTTTGCTTTCACATAGTTTTGTTTGGAAGAAGAGGGACATGATAAAATACTGGCTTAGTTGCACACCTGAAAAATAAACAAGCTAAAATTCTTCTTTGGTAGGCTTAATTTCAGTGAAGCCATATATTAGAAATTATTCTGACTTCACTTTCTCATTCTCCCTCACACACATGGTCTTAGAAAATTTGCTTAAGTTCTAGAAAACCTACACAGTTTTGGTAAACCCCCAATGGTTCTCCTGAGGGAAGTTTCTGTTAAATGATGTATCTTTATTCACCTCACTTAGAGTCTCTAAGAATAGGATTAATTAGTTTTAGACATCCCACTACCAAAAGGTTAAGTTCTTCTTCATTAGGAATGACCTCATCTTGTCTTCAGTCTCACACTGCTATCACCTGTAACGACACACCAGAGAGGCATCAGTCGTACCATGACTGAAAAGGCTGTTGGATGATTTGTTTATAACCAAAGCTTTAATTCATTAAATAATGGAGAAAACAACTTTTTAATGCAAGTTGCGTTACGCCTTTGCAGACTGACTGCTTGTCTCATTGCTGCTGTCACATATGGGGCTAATTTAATGAATAATTAAATAATTTAGCTTTTAACTAAATTAATCATTTAGTTAATTCATTAATAATAATCCATTGCACTTCTACGGTGCCTTCCAGGCTAAAATATCAAAGTATTTCATAAGCATTAGGGGGAAGTTCACCCTTCTTCCTCCCGCACATAGCCTGGGCAAATGGATTTTATATGATAAACTATATTAGTCAGCTTCAAAGATAGAAGGACTCCAGTTTTGATTATGTGGTTGAAGGCAAGGAATGGTTCAAACAACCAGCTTGCCATTTCCAGCTGAAGTAGACTTTCCTCTCCAAAGCCCTTTTCCCTTGTTAAAACGGCACAAGTGATGGCAGGCAGAATGTTACAGTGCTGGGACATGTAGTGATGCAGGTTTGGGTCCTTGCTCTGCTAGAGACTTTCTGCGTGATCCATAGCCCTCAAATGCCTCAGTTGTCTACTGACACAACAGGATGGGTGCAAACAGCTCCTCAATTCAAGAAAACCACGCTTAAGATTGTGAGTATTTTGCACACTATGGTGAAGCAACCAAGCTGCAAATTTGCAAATGCCAGCTCAAATTAATTAGGCATCATCCCCATGAATTCAGGGCTCTACATCTCATATCCTTGCATGGGGGAAAAATCGAGACAAAGGTCTGCTAAATTCAGACAGCAGGCTGGTGGCAGAAACTGGCACAAACCAAGTATTTCTAGCCTTTTTTGTGCCCAGTTGGTCCATGCTCAACTCACATCTCAGCCAAATACCAACCCTTCCCCCTAGCTCAAGCCAAGATCTACCTGGGGGCCATTAAATTTTCAAGCCATTAGTAATATTTTCCTCATCAACACCCCATTGTTCGTCTTATTTTTCTCTCCTGGATACCTGAATAACCTGTGAATGTAGTTTCCATATACTTAATATCATCTTTCAGTTTGTAATAATTTTAGTGTCTCAATCTGTTTCAACAAGGTGCTATTTTTAATACAGAACAGGAATTAATTTTTTCATATGCATTGAAGGAGGCTGATTACATGGAACACTGTGGCCTGTTGTGCAGGAGCACAATTGTGAATCACTTTGTTCTTTTTTTTATTTTTTATTTTTTAGGCTTAAGAATTGCAAAAATTCTTAATGACCCTCCATAGTGACTATCTATCTACCTAAAGGAAAAAGAAAACATAAAATAAATCAGTATTCAGGGAGAGTAAACTGACAAGAAGCCAAATGGATCCAACTGTTTAATTCTGTAAGAGGGAGAAATAGAACAGCTTTAAAGAGCTATTGTGTTCTGAAGACGTGGTGGTGCAGTATTTAACAAGGGAAGAATGGAGGCTGAACTGATGTGAAAATGGGGGGTAACGTTGTGGCCCAGAGGGCCTTGGGAGAGATGCACAGCATAAGCCTGTTCCCACCTTCCCAAACAATGTGATGGTCGAGTACACAGTTCAAGATCTCTAAGGGGATGATGCTACAGAACAAGCACGATGAAACGCTTTTGACACCTGCTTGGGAAGACAGCAGAGGACGAGAACGTCTCTGAGAAGCGGGCAGTGGCAGTGCTTATCAAAAGCCATAGTGCTTATGAAGATACGAGTAGCATAAAAACTTCTGACACTGCAAAAGCCAACTTCGAAAGTGTCGAAAACACCCTGATTTCTTCAGTGATTGAAATTTTTATAGGCATACCAGAAATATTCATCTAGGGATGCTTGAGCATGGACAGAAGTGTTGTACAGAACAATAGAGAAACAATAAAAGTACCCCTAAGTTTCCTGAGCATCAGCTTGATTGAGGACGAAACGGCTCAGAGGTAGATAATGCTCATTGAGTGTGAAACATTATGTACATCTTCAGGACTGGTAAAACTGCAAGTCCTAAACGCACACGGGAAACAGAAGCCTTCAGCTTCATATCTTCGCAATCTTCGTGCTCCAGTCTAGACTTACCTGGCAAAACCACCTCTAGTCTACTCTTTCAAGGAAAAGGAATGGGAAGGACAGGAATGGAATAAATCTTCAATGATATAGCAAAAGTTTGAAACGGAACCAATCCTGCTTTCAAGAGAAGTGCAGGAGGAGTTGGGTGATCTACAACTGGTAGCTAAGGAAACACTGACAAACTATAATACTGGCTTGTCTCTTTTAAGGCAGGTATGTACTTAATGCAAAGCTGCTGTTACCGTGAAATTTAAGCATTTGCTTATGTGCTTTGCTGGACAGGAATGTCACTATCCTCAGGTTGAGTATATATTGAAGTGCTTTTGCTGAACAGAAACAGAGCCTGCAAAAAGCTTCAGCCATAGCAAGCATCCAGTCTACTTACACAGGAGCTACAGCATATCAGCTGAGGTGTTTCCTTAAGAAAAAACTGTAAATCATGAGAGTTCTATATAATATAGCTAGATTTTACAAAAGAGTAATGCAGGAGCACTCAGAGCAAATGACGATCTATTTCCTAAAGATTCAATTGGGATTCTCACCATACCATTGTATTTTTGACTGTTGCAAATGCAGATAATATTTACTAATTTAACAGTTAATGTTATCCACCTAGCTGCCGTCACTTGCTCCTTCCCTGGTAATTATCATACAAGAAGCAGAAACACAGTGAAAAGAGAAAGTTAAAATTACCTTTCTGAAGACATGCCACTGTACTGCCTTGCTCAAAAGATGATTTTGCTAATTATTTGTTACTCTGAGTGCAGTGATAAAGGCATGCTAATATGCCATAGAAGCCCTTTTTTTCCCACGGTCTAATTAAAGACAAAGTGAAACTCATAGAAGTCTGGCTGGTCCTATGAGACATCCCTTGTTAGTTGTCTCCAACAATTGCTATGAGGACCTATGAAATTTTTGCTAATGTGCACATTAATGGATTTTTAGTAGCACCATTTACTACTCCAAAGGTCATGTATGTTGTCTATTTAACCTTGAAAAGCCCATTGGCTATAAATATTTAGGAATATGAGGTGCTTTTCTGCCTAATTTGCTCTGTAAGTATCAGATGGAAGATGTGTCATTTGGAAATGCAATATAGCATAACAGCTAGACAGTCCAGCATAGGACTTTTCAAACAGCTCTTTACGTATTAGGCATCTTATTTATTGACCATACAGATCAGAAGGTAAAAAGAAAGTAAATGCAATTCTTCATTTTGAAATACTGTAAGGTTACTATTGCAATAACTTTTAAAACTACAAGTTTGAAAAGTAAGTGAATGTAAAATCTCTTAACTGTTCAACTTTACACGAACATTATTTGGAACAGAATCCTTGGTCAAATTCAAATAAAAAATATAAAGTGAGGCTTGCATTTGCACTATTTGCTCTTAATATACATCACTTATTAAATTACTAATTGACTAATGTTTGCTGAACTCTTTGAAGATCAAAATTACTCAGAGTGTTAAACGCTATACTTCTCACCATTACGTATGCTAATTTTTAATGGTTCAGCACATAGAATACTGTTTGTTCATACCTAGAGGATGCTTAAAATTGGCTCATTTATACATTTTCTATGAGGAAGTGACTAGGTGGAGGGATGATGGTAGAGCAGTAGATGTGGTTTTTCTTGATTTCAGTAAGGCATTTGATACTGTCTCCCACAGCATTCTCATAGATAAGCTAAGGAAGTGTGGGCTTGATGAGTGGATCAAGAACTGGTTGGAAGGAAGAAGGCAGAGAGTTGTAGTCAATAGTGCAGAATCTGGCTGGAGGTCTGTGACTAGTGGAGTGCCTCAGGGGTCGGTGCTGGGACCAGTGCTGTTTAATATTTTCATCAACGACCTGGATGAGGGAACTGAGTGTACTCTCAGCAAGTTCGCTGATGACACTAAACTGGGAGGAATGGCTGACACACCAGAAGGCTGTGCTGCCATTCAGCGAGACCTGGACAGGCTGGAGAGTTGGGCGGGGAGAAATTTGATGAAATTCAACAAGGGCAAGTGTAGAGTCTTGCATCTGGGGAAGAACAACCCCATGTACCAGTACAGGTTGGGGACTGACCTGCTGGAAAGTAGCGAAGGGGAAAGGGACCTGGGGGTCCTGGTGGATAGGAGGATGAACATGAGCCAGCAATGTGCCCTTGTGGCCAAGAAGGCAAATGGCATCCTGGGGTGCATTAGAAAGGGTGTGGTTAGTAGGTCAAGAGAGGTTCTCCTCCCCCTCTATTCTGCCTTGCTTAGGCCGCATCTGGAATATTGCGTCCAGTTCTGGGCCCCTCAGTTCAAGAAGGACAGGGAACTGCTTGAAAGAGTCCAGCGCAGAGCCACAAAGATGATTAAGGGAGTGGAACACCTCCCTTATGAGGAGAGGCTGATGGAGCTGGGTCTCTTCAGCTTGGAGAAGAGGAGACTGAGGGGTGACCTCATCAGTGTTTACAAATATGTAACGGGTGGGTGTCATGATGATGGAGCTAGGCTTTTTTCAGTGATATCCAGTGATAGGAGGAGGGGCAATGGGTGTAAACTGGAGCATAGAAGGTTCCACGTTAACATCAGGAAGAACTTCTACTGAGAGAGTGACAGAGCACTGGAACAGGATGCCGAGGGGGGTTGTGGAGTCTCCCACATTGGAGATATTCAAGGCCCGCCTGGACAAGTTCCTGTGTGATGTACTCTAGGTTACCCTGCTCTTGCAGGAGGGTTGGACCAGATGATCTCCTGAGGTCCCTTCCAACCCTTGGGATTCTGTGACTCTGTGATTTTCAGGATGCATTTAATTTAAGCAGGTTAATGATTCCTGTAGCATATTGAGGACACTACCTGGCAAATAAACGAGCTTGGAAGCTAACTCACGTCAAGTAAATTGAGACTTCAGGATACTGTCAATTCCCAGTGACAGTAAAAATCTCAGATTAAATCCTGCTTCTGGGATAAACTCCAGCAAACCTCCCTTGGTTGCACGAACATCAGAATTCCACCCCTTTTCAGGCTGGGCACCTGTGTGTTTCTTAAAAGAGCCAGCACTGCCAAAGCTGAGCTCTCTGACATTGGAAGCCCTCTCCCAGTGAGGAAAAGCAATGAGACCTCCTGACTTCCACATCTTCTGTCCCACTCAAACAGCGTTAATCATACCTGATGTTTGTGATCTGAAGCTGATCCAGAGAATGCTTTCACCCCCCCCCCGCAATCTCAATTGGATTACTTAGATGTTACTTGGATTACTCAATTACTTGGGTGAGATTATATGAAGAGGGTAGATGCACAGGACCTTATTTTCTGATTTCTGTGGAGAAGGGGAAAAAAACACATTAAAGGTGATTAAAGAGATTACCCTCCTTCTCATAGGTTAAGAACAAACTTGAAAAAGTGCTGAAAAGATACTTGTAAGGACAAAGAATTGCTGCAATTCCCTTTGATGGAGAAGAATCAATGCTTAAGTAGATTTACCACGATCCACACAGACATTTGCATTTGTTCATGCACAAAGCTGAGATAACATGTTCGACTTTAGAACATGTAAATAAACCTGATTATATCAGAGCCTGGCAAAAAATGTGACTTTTTGGGGTCAGGAAGGACAAACGGGGGCTCAGCAGCTGACCTTCACCCAGGCTAGCTCAGAGCCTGCTGTACTGGGAGCTTTCTTTGGAGATGTGGACTGGGAATTCTCAAAGGCTGAGGAAAGATACAGACGTGGTTTTTTTTTCATTTCCTTCCTAGTAATCAAATATTTAGGTTACTGCTAGCTGGGGTAAATCCATTATGTTGGTTAAATTTAAAAGTTTGTTAGTAGATTTGCAGCTATGCTTGTGTTAAATATATAATACATTCCCTGCATTGAGAAAGCTTGACTATACTACAGCAGCCTCCCACCCAGTTCAGATGCAAATGGATGTTAGTGAGGAAAGGTTGGTCTCTTTATTTAGACCATTATTTTGATAACTCAGATTCACTGCAGAGTGGTGAGTGGTTGATCTTTCACATGTACAGTGCTTCTCCCCAAGAACATCCCAGATAAAATACCACCTTCTCTAGCCCTATGTTTTCATGCATCCACATTTCCTTAAGCTTCAGCCATGAATAGCATGCTGACAAACTCAATTGAACATACAATTAATTTGCAGTATGCACTCTACACTGTTTAATTCTTGTTTCTCTTTTATTTTTTGTAGCAACTGGAATCTCTGATTTTCTCACTTTTTTTCTACCTTGGCTAATTGAAAGATAAACTTTTGTTAACACAAGTGCATGCACATCTCTGCTTCTATATCTTTAAAGGGCATGTTCCTGGTAGCAGTGAAAATATTACCAGGCTGTATGAAGGATGTATATAGCATTTAGAAAGGTTTTAACCAGCGTAATAAAAAAAAGGATGGAGAAATAATCCTTTGAATTGAATCCTATGTTTGTGGATACAATTAACCTCTGAAATTCATGCTTTTTGGCTTGCCTGTTCAGCACTTCAAAGGGACCATTTATCTCAACAGTAAAGCATAAATACGGTGTAGTACTGACTCTATCAGTGTAACTTTAACTGAACAGCGTCCCTAGAGTCACTTAAGGGTTAATCCTTTGCATCTCATGAAAGGTAATGGATTTTGATTAAACAGAGCACATTAGCAGCTTGCAAGTCTAAAGCAGATGCACATGTTCCAGATGTATATTTAATTTAAAACCAGCACCCTCAAAGAGGAATATAAGCCATTTACACCACCAGCAACTAATCCTAGAAATGTAAAGCAACTGACCTCAGTGGAAGCGAAATTACAACCATGGCTTAACTGTAATAATGATTTTCATAAGGTTTTAGAGACAGGTACATTTAGAGAATAGTGAATGGATTCTTAATGAAAACAAGCCAACATTTGGGATAAGAATTCAGTGCACTTTTTCCAGGTGTGTTTTGAGACAGATGTTCCCCAAGAACCAGAAGTTTGCCTGCTTGTCTGAACTGAGAGGCAGGAATCCAACACAGCTTTCCATGGTAGCAAAGCAAGTACTGGAGCCACAACCATTTTACTATCAACTTTGCCTACTGCCTTGGTCTGGCCTTGGATCTAAGGCCAGTTCAAACTAACCAGATTAGTCTTTACTCACTTGCTGGTTGGAGGGAACAGAATTCTTCACCTTCAGCTTCTCTGCTCAGTGACTGTCCACATCACAGGAAACAAAATCAGGTTATGTCCAAGTGATAGCCAGCTCCAAACACAACAGAGACCTCGTGCACAACTGATGGTCACTCATAGCTCCTGCAGACCAAACAAAGAGGGGTGAGATAAATGTGTCAGGACAACATTGCTGGAAAATGTCTGGTTTAGACAGTGACAAGAAAGTTCACACAGCTTTTCACATCAGGGTATTCCTGGGGTAATTCCTGCACATAAAAAGCTCAATTACATGTGACATCAGCTTGGTTGCACTGGCCTGAAAAACAACAATGGGTTGCGTCCATGTAGACAGAAAGGATTCTCATCCACAGCTCATCCAGTCCTTTCACTAAAGCTCTTCAAAAGTTCAGACAAATTATTGATAATGGCTTAGGGAGGAAAAAACCCCAACCCAACCAAACAATAAAACATGGTAAAAAGCCAACCCTAACCCCAGACTATGTCCAGAACAAAAGTCAACCATAAGAGAAGAAAATAAAATAGATATGAATTACATGGCTTGCAAGCAAAAGGCCACCCTTACTTTACATTTTAATTATTAAAATTTTTCTCTTCTGACAACTGAAATGAATTTAGTCACTCATGCATGGTGTGAAAGTTGAATTGTCTGAAAATTAAATCAAAATAAAAAATGAAAACTACAAAGAGGGCTTTCACTGCTACCAACAAGGGAGCCATTCTTTAGAGGTGACATTTCACAGCAGTCCCTGAGAAATGCGATTGTTCATAGCATTAAGTAAATTATGGTCCCTGAACAGTGTGGAAATAATTGAAAATGTTTGCTGTTTTTAAGTAAATGCTATAAATCCCTGAAGGCTGTTGGAGTCTTGAAGTAGAAGAGAATAAAATGTTTCGAGCAGGAAAACATATGGTTGAATGCCTGATGGTTTGGCTGACAATCATAAAACTTCACCCTAAATATCAGCTGGTAGTAGTTTTCCCTTTTCTGCTAACAGGCTCACTTTTAGAAAGTTTTCCTTTTCTCCCTCCTCCCCAGCAAACACTCATATGTGAAATGGCAATACTTAACTAGATGTGCCTTTTGCAGAAACAAAAATGTCAATGCATAAGCTCAAATGTAACATAAATAAAGGCCATGCACCATGTAATGCCACTTGTGTCAGAGAGGCAGAAAATATGATTCCTGATTGCTGCCCTGTGGCCTCCAGAGCTTCTCTTTGTCACTCCAGGAGCAAGGGCTGCATTAGGGTTCCTGGTGCTTTGTTTGTAAAGAGCTTACATCTTTGGCAGCAGGATTCTGCTGCAGTCCTGAGCCAGCCTTTTCTGTTTGTACATAACCTGCCACATTTCATGGCTAATCAGTAGCTTCTGAGATTCTTCTTGGAATGCTTTTTTCACCCTTATTATACTATATCTGCCATTTCTTCTAACTCCCTGATTATTGTGAATAAGGAAAAGAAGCTTCTACATTTTTGTTGAAAGCATGTAAGATTGTTGCTTTGAGTACACTTGTCATTTTGTCTTATCACAACAGTGTAAGACTCCAGCCCCAACACAGATATATTTAATACATCCAGACTGTGACACATTCTTTCAGAATGAAGTCTCTAACACATCCACCCCACACCCTTCCTGACACAGCCCCGTGTTAACCAAGCTGGCTAGAAAACAACCACCACGCTCTAGTCATGTACGTAATGAACCATTCCTAGAAACCCAGGCTACCATTCCCTAGTGCCAAACACAGGCGTGCTCCAGCAAATGCACTTGTTCTCTCTGTACATGCAACACACTTTCAGATCTTGTTCAAGCAACAGCGACAGAAGAAGGAAAATTCAGCTACTTGACTCACCAGCCATGACCCCACCTGTACAGAGCAACTGCAAGACATGGCATTAGCTCCTTACAAGTGGATTACTCACAGCAAGAAGACAATTCTATTACGCAGAAGAAGGAACAAAACATGTCACCAAAAGGTTTAAGGACTGTAGAGTGAATATATAAACATTGTTTAGGCATCTATTTATGCATGGATGAGCCCCGTGGGATTCACAAAAGCACCTGCATAAGTTAGTCACCTAATTTGTACCAGTCATAAAGGTATTCAGAGGCTAATTGCTTAAGTGTTTTTGAAACTCCTGGTAGACGTCAAAAGACCTTTTTAAATCTGCTCTCCTGCGCAACCAGATTTTTATGGACACTGTAAACACCAATGTACAAATGTCTCTTCGTGCAGTCACACAATTCTGATCATTTTTTTAAGGACTATTTGCATTGTTAGAGGCTTATGTAGTCCTTGTATGTGGATTCAGATGAGACCTGTCACAAATTTGTTACTAATCCACATGTAAAACTTGGCTGTGTGTTGAATCATTGCATCAACTGTTATGGTTTAAATAGAACTCTGCCAGAAAAGAAATATTATTCCATCCTTCAACCACAAATGTGGAGGCTTCCACTGAGACAGCATGACTGCTCCTGTGTACTTATATTTGAGTTTTGATTTAAAAAGCAAGCTTTCCTCTTCACTGGTTACAGCTTTTTATCCCTTACTTGAACTAAATTCCTTTACAAACAACATACATCTTGTACACAACTCACGGAAAAAAAAAAAGAAAAGAAAGAATCTCTCCTTTTTCCATTGCAAAGATTTGTGTGGATAGCCTGACTCCATTAATTTCAACTGGATAGACTCTGCACCATCTGTTTTCTGTGCAGCTGCTTTACTGTGGGGAGAGAAGACAAAAAAGCGCCCTTCTAAGCTCTACCGATGACATCCAGAAATAAGACTATAATTGGTGGGAAACCTTCTGAAGTCTGCTGTAATCATAACAGTCACAAAGATTAGGGTGTGATCTAAAAGAAGAGATGCAGATTAGGTGTTTTTTTTCAAAAGGCTTTGAAACCTACATATCAGACCATTTCCAGACCCTCATCCCTAAGAAGCAAAATAAAATAAGCCCATCAGCATGAGAAGCAATTAAACTCAGATTTATACAAACCTGTGTTTCTCACTGTTTTACAGAACATACCAGACAGGTAATAATCCATCAAACAGTGATTACAGTGCATGTAACAAGAAGGCGGTATACTAACATAAGTGCACTGCATACAGTCATTAGAAAGAAGGGCAGTACATTAATTTTGGAACACAATCCTGGTTTAGGGTAATCTTAATCTCTGTTTATAGCAGTGATCTTGAAATTCATCAGAAGCAGAACAGACTGAGTTCAGCCCAGCTATCTCCAGAATGGAATACAAACTCCCAGTTTCAAGAGAGTGACTCATTTCCAAACAGGAGCTGGGAAAACAATCCCTCAAAACACTGCACAACTGTAGTGCAAAAATATATGTCCAACTTATATTACATGTAATATGTCACTAGCAAGACACATATGCTTTATTCTGTTTTTTATTCATGCCATTGTGTTAAATCTGTGGCAAAGTACTTCTATTAAGCATACCTAGCACTAATAATAATAGTGCCTATTTCAGGACTATACCCGATATCACTCATTTCATGATCTGAAACCCACTGCATCTTCATCTTAATACTTCCAATAGCTTCAGTCACATTTGTAAATGTGTTCTTGGTCCCAGAAACAATTTATTTGCTTTATTTATTTGTGCTTTAACTTTCTATGATAAGAGTGCTGCCTTTGCAGGATTAACCAATGTTACCCATCTATTTATGATTTAGGTAACCTATTTTTCCCAGCTTTAATAAATAATGAAGTCCGGATGGTTTTGCAATTGGGTTCTTGCCCTTCTGGAGCCATGACATGAGCCGGAACAGAGTACTGATGCCAGTCAGAGGAAGAAGCTCATTCCTTCGCCAAAGTAATTCTCAGCAGAACACAACAACCACATAATGCAGACTGCTGCTATAAATATAGTAGCAGCCTGGTAAGGAGTGGTATGGGAAATGCGGGCTGTGGTTCAGCATCTCCCACATACTGAGTGTCTCTTCAGAGGCTGCTGTCTCCTGTGAGAGGCTGAGCACCCTCTGCTCCTGCCTAAAAATCAAACTGGGACCCTTAAATGAAACAAAGCTTGGTGTATAGATAACACCTCAGTAAACCAGACAGCAACAACTGACTAAGGATGCACACTTCCCATACAAGACACTCTGATTTGCTTCATGCAGGGAAGCTGAGGATGGATTTTGCTCTTGTTAGGGAGCAATGATTACACTCTTTATCTAATACACGTTCTGAGGAAAGCAATCCTCTTCTTCTGAGCAGGACGGTCATTGTGACTTACATACACAGATCAATAGAGAGGTGGGAAACATCCTCTGAGAACCTACATGTTCACAAAGATGTTTTCCAAAGGTTTTTCAGTTCCACTCTTACATTTTCTGTGCTTATTGTCTACACAATCTTGTGGTCAATAAGCTTACACTGGTGATGGTCTAACAACCACCGCGCTCCCTCAGGACAGTCACCTGTATGGCACTGTTGGAGCTCTTTAAACAATTTTGTTTGAATTTCAGCTGCAGACACTGTTGATAAAAACCCTGAAACTTTTTTCTGAAACTTTATCCCAGAGGTGTGTGAAGTCCTGCGTGACCCTGTCACGCTCATTCAGCATAAAGCCTCCCTCCTCTCTGCAGACTTCAGCAGCAAACGATTAGCAGAACAGAATACACCTCTGCCAGCACAGCCCTGTTACCTCCTATTTCAGGCTTTCACAGTTTTCAGTGTGTTTATCTCAACTTTCATCAGGAATGGTGAAGTCCTTCTGGCTGAACCAAGGCACACAGAGAATTAAAACAGATTTTAGCAGAGCAAAGAATTCAATCTGAGTCTCCTGAGCCTCTTGCTCACAGCACATCCAGCAAATACCCACCATAGCCAAGCAGCACAGCACCTGAACACAGCCCATGTGGGCATTAAGTCTCTGCAGACTTAAGCATCTGCTCTGGGAGAAGGAAATTTTTACTTCCCCATATTAATTTACACAGCCATTTTGTAACTGATCTCAATTCACCTGTATTGAAAAGAGCACATGTTTGTGGGAGTGGAACTTAAGCTCCAAGGACTTTAAAATGCTTAAAACATACAATTTTACATGTTGTACATGGCAGAGTAATACTATATTTACCTCAAACATTAAAAACCTGAAGTGTTTCAGATACTTAAATACTTGCCTTAAAGCAAACACTATAAACACCTTGTAAAAGTAAAATTCCCAAGTGCTGGTACATAAACAAGCTGCAGGGAGAAAACAAAGAAAAGATAAAAACGAGAATTATTGCAGGATAACAGCAAGTAAATAAAACACAGCTGAAATTGCAGAGTAGAAATTCAGCGGCTTCTTTTAATGGGTCTTGTCTTTCTAGCCTGCTTTCTACAGCGGGCCATGAGCTATTCTTAATTACATCAGTATAAATCCAGAGAAGCTCTATTGAAAGCCTGAGCTCACAAAACCACATTTGAGAGCCAGCATAACTGCTTTTCCCATTCATCTCCTCCTTCTTCTGGTTACATATAGCATAGATATCGATAGATCAGGCTCAAGTTTTCAAAACCTTTGAGACTACATTATTCCAGAACGAACATAAAATTAAAGCAGCAGCATAAAGAATAAAAAGTTTATGTGCTTATTACAGAAAATAAACCAAAGCAGTCATTGCCATCAAGAAAGGAGAAAAGCCAGACCCTTGTACTACCTCCCATCCCAGCACCTCTGTGTGGCCATTGCTACCTCTGAACTGCTTCACCAGCATCAGCTGTGCATTGCAAGATTTTGATCCAATAGATGGATGGGACAAGTTAGAGAGATGAAGGCTGTATATCCTGCCTTGGTCAGAGGGAGAAAAACCACTTTTCTGTGGACTATGTGCTGTGGCAGGGGATGCCATGGTGTGGGAAGTGGTCAGAGACATTGTAAATGTACATAAATGCATCATGTCCCTGTGTAGGCTAATAGTTTCTTATAATTGCCCTAAAGCCTTGATTCAACAGAGCAGCCAAGAAGAGGGAAAAAATCATGTAGCCTTGTACTGTGTATATACACATCCTTAACAGTGCTTTGCAAACCACTATTTTAAGTTAGAGAAAAATACTTGTTTCGACGTAGATAGGAACACCACCACAGAAGTGTTTTCCTAGTGTTACAAGGCTCCTCTATGTTATGCAATATGGCAGCATTTACATCTAATTTCCTAACTTCTGGGAGTTCCTGAAAGAGAGAGGTTTTTATTTGGAACTGTCACTGTCTGTTTTCTAACAAACTGACTTGACCCAAAACATTTACTTAATATGCACTAAGTAAACCACCAGCTTGGGTGGTCCTACTGTGCATATAAAAAGTTATCTTTATTATTACAGTGGCAACAAAAACAGTGAAGAGACTTTACAAGCAAGAAAGAACACATAAAGACTGGGTGCATCTGGACTTTAAATAATGTATGAAATGCAAATGTTAAGGCTAGCTTGTAAGATGAATGCAGTCGCCAAGAGAAACTGGAATTGTCCGATCACTCTGGCTTATTGATCTTCAAGGGATTTAGTGCAAATACTCCGGTCCAAGGTGTTTTTCTCCATCAAACCTTCTCTGAGTCAATATTTAGATGAATTTCAAGCTGCACTGAGAATATCACAGGCTCCTCAGGCAGCTCTAAATCTTTCTACACAGCTTTCAGGGAGTGAAACAAGCAAAAGTGTGAAGCCACTTCTTGGTCATGCAGCTAAGAACCAAACCTACAATGCTCTCTCCCTCCTCCAGGCTGCCAGACTCCTGCTCCTGACTCATTGGTAGCTTCCACTTTCTGCTGATTTCACGTGGAATGCAGAAATATTCTGGGACCGGGACATCTCACCTTTCTACTCTCCTTGAATCCTGAATGCTGTGCAAGAAGGAGGGCAGATCCTTGGTTTCCAGGAGGGTTCTCCAGCTCAAGGCTATTGCACAGCAATGGTGATGCTGTCTATCACCTGGGTACATTTCTGGGAGAAGGAGGGGTCCCTTCTTTCACGACTACCTGTGGGTACCTCTGGTGATCCTGAAGCAGATCAAGGCAGAGCTGCAGCTTGGAGTTGGGATTTCACAGCAGCTTTACCCTCTTTACAGGTACGCTGTTGTGACCACTGTACTGGGGTTTTAAACCAAATCCTCTCCCAAAGTTGATAAATGGATGCATCTCTACATCAGTGGTAAAAGGCTAAAAGAAAACGTGAGTATAGCAAGAGGCAAGCAGCTAAAATTCAATGCTTGGAGTCTTCCCTGCAGCTCTCGTTCCACTTTACATGGGGGGTATGATATGTACTGTGAGCACTGGCAAACCTTTCCAATGCTGAGACTTTTCATAGTGCTGAAGCATCTGTGTCAGCATTTTGGATTTGTGACTCTACAATTTGTTTACCACCATGCCCAGAGGGTACAATGGCAGCATTTTTCTGTCACAGGTATTAAAAGGCTGCCTAACTTACATTTACTGATACAACTCCTATGCTGTGAATTGCATGTTTACCAGGGTTTGTCATCCTTTCTTATGCACCCCTTGGGCTTTCATAAGTGGCATCCTAAATGCTTAGATCCACACCTAAATATGAAAAATAGTAATTAATGGAAGAAAAACATGTGGAATTTTATTTGCGGTGGTGAAAGGATGAAGGTTATAAATGTACTTTAGAATCAAGTATTTAACATGGAGAAACTTCACAATCAGTAAATGTTAAAAGGAATCTCTTCATCCTCTAATCTGCAATGCTCATTGAATACAAAGTACTAAGTGATTACCTCAGTAATAGGCAATCAAGCCATGGTCAGGAACGAAAAACAAAACAGCAATGGACTTTGAACAGTTTGCCATAAATATAAAAATCAGAGCACCATGGGTCACCAGGGATGTGAGTGGCATTGATGTATCAGAGGGTTTTAATTCCCAGAAGATTTTGTTTCTAGTGAGAGAATAAAGATAGTAAAGAAGGATACATGATGGACAATACTGCTTCATTCACTTTTTCCACATCACCTGGATGAAAACAGTCATCAGTTATCTTGCCCTTGCTACGACCAGCCTGTTACCAGCTGGACACTGCACATCTGGGATGGCATCTGATTCCTTTCTGGTGGATACATGGGTTAATCTGTGTGCTCTGTGAACCTGTTATTGAGTTCCTCTCAGACATCAGGAGAAGCATCTGTGAAAATGTTTGTCTGCAACTCCAACCTTCTGAGCAAAGAGCTGCCTTCATGCTCCAGCTGGTGATGGGATGTGACAGTTGAGAGGTGAAAGGTAGCGGGAGGGCAGCCCATGGCCAGTCTGCTGATGGGATAAAAAGAGACATTAGTGGTGTGTGTAGAGGACCAGCTCAGCAGGATCTAATTTTTGGGAGTTTCCTGGATTCTACATGTTCTTATATGGTGCCCTCACAGTATTTCTAATCATGCACATGGTTCTTTGAGTGAGGACAGGACCCAAGGTGCTGCTCACTGCAATGCCAGCTTCTGGACTTTTGGGGAGAAAGAGGTGGTGGGGTAGAGAAGTGATGAGATTGCTTTATAAATTATTGCCTCTGTTCAGCTGACACATTTTGAGCTTCAGAAGAGGCGTAGGCACTACTCATGGGTTTAGACTGTAAATCCTTAAAAAAAAAAAAAAAAAAATCCTTGAAAAGCAAAGGCAGGCAATGGCAAAAACAAAACTTTCCTCTCTTCATTTATATTTTAAAATACTTGAGCTTGTCAGTAGGATACAATTTGTGATCCCTGCTCAGAAGATGCTCAGAACTGCCACAAAACTGCCAAACGACACCAACTTTTGCTTTATTTTGCCCTTGCTACTCCATATTTTTAGAATGGGCCAACAATAAGCTATATTTAATGTAAAGTATTAAAGGTAAAGTTCTTTCAAGGCTTAAACCCTGTACATGGACTTTCAGGTCTTCATGTTCAGGTTATAAATTAACTGTGAATTAAAACTCTGTCAAAACATAGGATAAAATGGCTCTTCTAGATGTGCTATTGTTATATATGGTATAATATACCATGACTTGTTTCAGAATTGAATTTCCTGCAATGCTAACAAGTGTGTTTCCTATTTGGGAATGATGCCCATTAACAGAGATACTTTTATATAATAGCTCAGGCAAACAGCTGCCCACTGCTGAGGTTTCTGTTGGTCACAGTTTCATACATCTACAGATTTTAGATCATTGCAGCTAATTTCCTCTGTACTACTCATCTTAAGAGTAATTTTACAGAATAGCTTCCTGTAGTTGTGCATTATATTTAACCCTTCCCCCTGGATTGGCTAGAAGTGCAAAAGAAAATGTCAGGGAAACATCATAGTTTATCTGCCACCGAGTGTTAAGACCTAAGGAACACTAGATGTGTGATAAGTTGCTGTGTGTCTGCACATACATATTCAAGAGACGTGTTCCTTCTAGCCACTTGTTGCTTATGCTTTTGCCAAAAATATCTGGGGCCAGATTTCCATTAAAAAATATCAAAATTCCAAAAGAAAACTTTGAGGAAAATGACATTATTTAGAAATAGTGATAGCAGATAACTACTGCTATCTCCTTTATACACCAGAGTTTACAATTTTCAAGATGGATACTTAAATTCTACCTGAAAAATATGCCTATGCAGATACGTGCAAATAGATGTAATTACCCAGCTGCAGATATTCTCTATTCAGAAGCCAAAACGCTGAGCAAAATGCAGGTGGCCAGATTTGGCTCAGGAATTGCATATGAAAATGGCAGTCCAGTGTATCGCTGTCTACCTGGGTTCTGTACTTCTCCCTTTGCTGTTTCTTGACATGCTGTGATATCCTTCAGAAGACAGGACATCCAGGACATCAATATTAAACCCTTGGGAGGGAAAACAGCCTTTTTGTGTTTCCTCTCTATAAGGCTGAGTGCATAACCTCACCTCATATTGCTGAGCACTTCAGCCAGTGAGTACTTTCACCAGTATCAGTACAAAACCATCAAAGCTGCTCATAGCATGGACATGATAAACTGAATTACAGATGTAATTTGCTCATATTTTGAGAAATTTACACAGATTTCGTGCATATGAATAGATACCACTTGCATATAGATATCAAAGTCCATGCACAGACATTTCCTCATGCCGATAGAGAGGCAAATTAAGCTCCCATCTTTGACATCTGCTCCTTAAATATAATAAAATTCTTATGGATTACAGGTGCATACAGCTTACTAGAGTTAGGTAGGGAGGACTGAGGTGTGCAAGTCTTAAGTTTAGAATAAACTAATTCTCTACTACTTGATATTTTGAGCTCAAAAATTCATCAAATTTATCTCATTATCTTTCATGGCACAAGGAAATATAGTTAAATAGCTGTCATGGTCTGGAGAAAGCACGGAGCATCATCCCATATCACCATCCTTTCTCACACTTCTATTTTGTGCTGCAGTAGGGCACTGTTTAGAATAAAATAAAATAGGACAAGGGAAGATTTTGGTAGAAGATTTGGGTGTTTGATTTTATTTTTTTTTCCCCCCATTGGAAAATGTCCAAAACCAAAAAAGTTTCATTTCTCTTTACTCGATTTTGGCTGGCTGCTTAGGTGCTGTTTGCTGTTATGCCCAGTTCGGCAGAATGGGAGCAGCTCTGTATTTGTCCAGGTATCCTGGCCCATTTACCAGCCCAGAGGCCTCATCTCCAGAAGGATACCTATAGCACAGGCCTAAAGGAGCCTGAAATTTCAAACCAAACCCAAATCCCAGGTGCCTTGATTCAGTTCAGGGTTGTCAGACACTGCCAGACCAGATTGTTTCCGACAGCCAGGCAACTGGCTGTTCCCAGTTGTGGTGGATCATCAAGATAACAGAGTTTTACTTACCAGGATTTTCTTTCTGATAGGAATTCTCATAGAATCATAGAATAGTTAGGGTTGGAAAGGACCTTAAGATCATCAAGTTCCAACCCCCCTGCCATGGGCAGGGACACCTTGCTCTAAACCATATCACCCAAGGCCTCATCCAACCTGGCCTTGAACACTGCCAGAAATGGAGCATTCACATGTTCCCTGGACAACCTATTCCAGTGCCTCACCACCATCACAGGAAAGAACTTCCTCCTTATATCCAATCTAAACTTCCCCTGTTTAAGTTTGAACCCGTTATCCCTTGTCCTATCACTACAGTCCCTAATGAGGAGTCCCTCCCTAACATCCCTATAGGCCCCCTTCAGGTACTGGAAGGCTGCTATGAGGTCTCCACGCAGCCTTCTCTTCTCCAGGCTGAACAGCCCCAACTTTCTCAGCCGATCTTCATACAGGAGGTGCTCCAGTCCCCTGATCATTCTCGTGGCCCTCCTCTGGATTTGTTCCAGCAGTTCCATGTCCTTTTCATGTTGAGGACACCAGAACTGCACACAATACTCCAGGTGAGGTCTCATGAGAGCAGAGTAGAGGGGCAGGATCACCGCCTTCGACCTGCTGGTCAGGCTCCTTTGGATGAAGCCCAGGATACTGTTGGCTTTCTGGGCTGCACGTGCACACTGAAGCCGGCTCATGTTCATTTTCTCATTGACCAGCATCCCCAAGTCCTTCTCCACAGGGCTGCTCTGAATCTCTTCTCTGCCCAGCCTGTAGCTGTGCCTGGGATTGCTCCAACCCAGGTGTAGGACCTTGCACTTGGCATGGTTAAACTTCATGAGGTTGGCATCAGCCCACCTCACAAGCGTGTCAAGGTCCCTCTGGATGGCATTCCTTCCCTCCAGCGTATCAACCGAACCACACAGCTTGGTGTCATTGGCAAACTTGCTGAGGGCACACTCAATCCCACTGTCCATGTTGGTCCATTTAATATGTTAAACAAGGCTGGTTCCAACACCGATCCCTGAGGGACACCTTTCATTATTGGTCTCCAGCTGGACATTGAACCATTGACCACAACTCTTTGTGTGCAGCCATCCAGCCAGTTCTTCATCCACTGAGTGGTCCATCCATCAAATTGATGTCTCTCCAATTTAGAGAACATATCTCATGTGTTCATTGGTTTTATTCCGACTTTGAACAAAACATTTTTGAACTGCCAAAATGGCCAAAGGAGTGGCTTTTCCAATGGCTTCACACCGTTTCTGACTTTGATTTTTAAAAGAACTTGTTCATGTCTCTTCACATTTATCCCAGTCAGTCTTTTGTCTTGCTGTATTCTCATTGTCTCCTTTTCCCCATTGTATCCTGTGTCTGATTATCATTTAAATTCAGCTCAAAATTCTGCTGCAAACAAAGACTTTTCTTGCCCTCTACACTCTTCTCATCTCCCTCCACCCCAGCTTTTCTTTTGTTTCTTCAGCTGCAAAATAGGAGCCTCAGAAATCAGCCTGAAGCTGAACTACATTTCCTTTGGATGTTTCTCCTTTTCTGATCTGGGCGCTCTTGGATCCCATAATTCCCTCTTGCTCCCAGTGTCAGATCTCCAAACTTTCTTATAACTGTTTATTTCTTATGGTGGGAAAGAGAAGAAAGTCAAGCAAAGGAGCATGCTCTCAAATAGGTCATTCTGTTAGCAGAAACTGATCGCAAGAATAAAAATAAATCACATAGCTCTGACAGTTACTCATTTTAAAAGGACTGATGGGAGACAAGCATAAGAACAAAAGCCCAAAAGCAGATTTGAACAAGAAGGCGAGCAGCATAGATCTAAAAACCTAATAAAGCCTCAGCCAAAACTATTTTAAAGAGGAAAGAGTTCCAGCAGGAGGTAGCATATGCCGGATTCATCCTGATTAGATGAAACAAATAGAGGCACAGTCATCATTGTGAGAGGAAAACTTCCTGAGTCAGCATACACAGACCAGCCAGGGGTGAGACCATGAAAAAGAAGTACAAGACTCTCAGTAACCTTGTGTATGCCATATGCTTAATATAAACATTCTTGTTTCAAAAAAGATTCTGCAAAAATAGACAGAATCCAGAGAAATACCTTTTATTTTCCAATAGAAATGGAAAAAGATTAAAATAGGTGGAACTTCAATAAGAGGAGACATTCAAGATTTACTCATTTTTATAACAGGGAAATAAAAACAAGAGGAGGTTGTCTTATCAAATAAAAGAGGCTACAGTGTAGCCAAGTCAAATGATCCTATTCATCATTTCCCATAACAAGATGATACTGAAAATAATGAAAAATAGTAGGACCCTTTATATAATGTGTAATTAATCTATGTAACATATTCTAACTGGATTTAAGGGGAAATGCATGTGGGTATGATCCAGCACCATTATCAGGAGCTACATTCATACACTGATTTCAGTTTTACAAAGAAGAGCATTCTTCTAAGTTTTCAGACCTTTCTTTCTTCGTTTGCAAACAAGATCTGGATGACCATTAAGATGTTAACGAATTGCAAAATAAAACAATTAATTAGCCCAGAAAGGTAACTAAAGTACAACCCTTTCCAGTGCATGCTCAATAGGCTAACAAACCCAGAGTTTATAAAACAGGCACATCTCCCAGAACTGAAACAATGTACATTGAGGCTGGAAGAAAGATTTCCATTGACTTAATGGATATTGGATCAGGCCTTCAGGAAGAAACATAATGATCACATTTAATGCCAAGCACCAATCATCAAACAAGTACCAAGTGCAGAAGAGCACTCCATTCAGGTAGGCCTGCCAAATTCAGTGTTCCTCAGTGCTCCCACTTTTCTGGAATCCCAAAGTGCTTACCAGAGCTGTACTTTTTCACTGCATTTAAGTCCATCAGAAGCTGTCAAATCACAAGACAAACTGATTATTTAACTCTAAAAAGAAATAGAAGACAAATGAGTAGTTTTGCAGCAAGCTTTTTTGGGCTCCAGAATGAAACTACTTTTTTTCTTGGACTTCCTAGCTGTATGCTTAGAACATCCCTAATTTCTGACTTAAATCCATGTAAAACAGAATTGATTGAAGTGAGCATCAGTTTACACTGATGATATAAGCAGAAGGGCAGATTATTCCTAATTGGATGGGAGCAGCACAGAATGGTGAATTCAACAGTAGTTCTGTCTCAAGTCTGATAGACCTGACCCGCATGGCTAAGATGTGTCTCTAGAAGAACAATTATAAATCAGACACATTTATATGTCTTTTCAGTGTGCTGCAATTACTTCTGGACTTTTGCTGTGGTTTAGTTAAAAAATATTTTTGGTAGCATATAACTTTTTACATGTATATATGTATATGTGATATTTAAACAAAGAATGAAAAGTCATTCAAAATAAAAATCACCCTAAAAGGTATCTATAAAGAGTGCAACCTATGTATACAATCAGGTAAACAACGTATCTAAAACTGTGGGAATCTCATCTGCAGCTAAAACACCACCTAAAGATGTAATTCTCTATTCTTTGTAAAGTCAGCTTCAGCTAGCCCTTAAAGTTTCTATAAAGCACAATTCACAATTCAGGGTTTTGCTGAGATGTTAAATTATACTTTCAAAATATTTAAGATTCATTTCCTACTAAGTGCCAAACTATATTTCAGGAAAAGAGATGTAAATTCATAGTGAGAATTTAAGTAATGTATTCTGTGAGAGAACAGCAGAGTGCCACATTTCTTTTATAGTGACACATTAACCTCCTCGTATTAGTATGTTGAAAGGAAAAAAAAAAATCCCTTCACTCAGGAAGACCAAAAGGCTTTATTTTTCTCCATTACTGTTTGTTTGCATTTTTAAGATTCCTTCAAAGAAAAAAGCTTGATGCATCCATGGGAAGGGAACTAGATAATTTCCATGCTAGCCTTGTGAGGCTACTGGCAAAACAAACTGCAAGGTCTGGCAATAAACAGCTCAAACCAGTACAATACCTGTGTGACTGGAGAAAAGCAAGTAAAATATCAACAGTAGGTGTTTTTATGTAACCCAGGGTGGGAAATCATTGGCTGCTCAGTTAAATTTGCCACTCAGAGTGATTTGGGATGCTACCAGGGAGAAAGAATTACTATGCTTAGAAAATATGTGCATTTGTCACAGCATATCAAAAAGGTTCCCCATTACTGGTACAGCCTCTGCATGAAGCTCAAAGTTAATCATGGTGGAAAAAAACCAACACATTTTGGTGAGTGGAAAAGAGAAAATGTATATAAGATTTACTAAAAATATCTCATACCAAACAATGATGATATTCTGTTTGAAAAACAAAGCTCCAAAAGCAATAGTTTAAGTAAGGAGAGGAAATGCAACTGATTTTGTTTATTTCAGTGTCTATAAGGCAGCCAGTGTAAGGTGTGCTGGATGCTGAAGAAAGTATGGAGCTTTGAAGTGGCACTGATTTGCCTGATTAAAGGTAGTCATGAGAGGGGATGAGAGACTAAAAATAATGCCTGACATGGGTCCTGCTGAACTTTCCCACGAATGATAAAGACACAAGTAAAAGATGTGTGGATTTTATTCCCTAAAGACCCATGTTGGGAATCTCTGCCAGTACAGAATATAGGGAGAGGGCTGGAGAACACGGGGCTGGAGGAGACTGAAAGAAATTCAGCCTTCTGCAAGGGCACATACATGGAAATCAATAAAAACTACAGCTAATAGCCAGGAGCTGCTGTTTTAAGTGTCACATCCAAAGTCTTTTCTAGTGCAAGATGAGAGCTTTGTAACAAGTGCATGTACAGGGTGCCTGCAACAGCTCCTCCCCACCACCTTCTTCCTCTCACCCTATAGACTTTACTCACATGTGGCCTGAAATAAATTTTCTTCATGATCAAAGCACAGTTTCCTCTTACCTTTATACCTGCTGCATCCCTCTTTACATGACAGAGGTGAGTGAAGCATAAGGCTACATGTCCTTACAAGCAGCTAAGGTTCTTCACTTTGCAGGTCACTGAAGTGATGATGCTCATTCCTATTTCTTGCACTTTGCCTTCTCTGTCTCTGGCCCCATGAACCTTTGCTGTACTTTTACTCCCAAAATAGAAAGGGAAAGTGCCCCTTAAGATTCTTATGCACCCTCCTGAAAAAGGAAAAGTGTTGTTCTGCCTCTTCAAACCTGAGGAGGAATTCTTACACAGGCATGTGTTTTAGATACTAAGCTGCTGTAAAAGGTGGCTGTGGTTACTGCCTCCACTTCCTGCTCTACCTGGCTTCACCTGACCTTGGCATCAACAGCAAACAGAAGTCTTCTACTCAAAGCTGACAAATTAATTCTGGAAAGGGGTAGTGGGCTCTGAATCCCGTTTTCACAGCATCTCCTATCTCATGGATGTGGGTCAATGCTAAACCCAAGATATATGCAGGATTTCAACGGCAGCCCTCTCCTTACTATTTCCTAAGGCAAGCTTAAGTATTCCCTGTTTTACTGGGTGCCTGCTTTGAATCTCATTCTGAGGTACATAATCCTCTTCGTTCAACCCAGAGGGAATTGTGGCATCTCATTCTCACTCTGCGAACCCTGCCGCTGGAACAAGGCCTGCAACCACCAGGCATTGCTCCACTCCAAAATACCTACTTCAATTTATGAGGCTGAGTTTTGGCTTCTAATGGCAGTAATCATCTGAGAGGGGATGTACCAACCACTTGCATGACAGAGCTCAACCGTTGCCTTGGAACCTTGTATTCAGCTGTTAGTGCAAAACCGTGGGATAAGTACCTTTCTTTGTCAGGAGCTTCTCACCAAGAAATGTAATCCAAGAGAGGTTCCTGAAAGAAGCAACATCCTTAGAGGCAGAGAAGGAATAGAAGAGCTTGTCTGTGCTAGCAACAGGTTTTGCACTCCTGAAATGATGTGGGTTTTTTAACCCCTGAGGAGAATTTCAAGTCTAAATACTGTGTAAACAAGGGATCCCTTGTAAACAAATTTAAGGAAGGGGTAGATATTCTGCAAATGTCTGAGAGACAATTGTCCTTCAGCAGGAAAAGGAGGTTATTCCCATTCTGATCATTTGGATCCAGGCATGGTTTTTGAATTCAGGCTGTCAAACCACAGCAACATGAAGTGCAATCAGACAAGACAGCAGTCTTGGCAATACTTAAACCAGTTCCCTCCCAGGAGGAAAGCAAACATGTATTTTTCAAAGAGCATGAAATTTAAAGTGGAAACCCATCATCAGCTTTGGAGCGAGTCTCAGATGTCCCCATTCATAAGCCAATTGAAATATTGCTCTACACACATGGATTGCTATAGCCTGAAGTTCCATGTAGTCTGTGTTTGAGACCTGGCAGCAAGTCTACCAACTGCCTTTGCCTGCTCTCCATCTTCACAGCAGGTCTCAGGGCAAAGTAGGGAACTCTGAATGACAGTAAAGTTAAGCAGGTAAGAACTATTGAAAAAATATAAATGGTCATGTAATAAAAGTAACATCACTGTTCTTTAAAAGTCAGCATAAAGAGTCCAGACACAATAAACAGCTATTGCTTTTTCCCTTTCTCTGCTTCAGTTATTTCCACACTTTCGCTTGTTGCATCTTGTGTACATTTGCCGTCCTCACCTATTGAAGGGAATGATGTATAAACTGAACAGCTTCAGACTCAGGAGCATTTCAGAAAAAAAAAGACACAAATCTTGAAATGCTTTAGCTGTTCATCATAACAAAGACTACAGACTAAATTAGACCTGCTTAACATCATGGTTGTGACTGTATAAAGTCAAATCTAGGTGGCTGGGTGGTTCATGAGTTCTCAGCTTTTTCACTCCTGATAAGGAAGCCTCCTTCTTCACATCCCTTTCAAAGGAGTTTTAAATTTATTTTATTTTTTTTAATTGCTATTTTCTCTTCTAGTATCTTCCATCTGCCATGAAAGTTTAACTACTTAAACTTTTCCAGAGCTGCTGCTCAATAAGTACCAGGATTTATGGAAGACTGGAGCTCTATCAAGTGAGAAATGGGAGCATTGGTTTTCCCTGGAGCTCCCTTCCCATTGCTCTGGCTTTGGGTCACAGCTGCACACCAGTGGTTTTCTGGCAGTGCCTTTGATTGTGTCTGTCATCTCATGAGCCCTAAGAATCATCCCATTTTCACAGCTTCTGGATGCTTTTATAATTAGTTCTCCACCTTCCATAACATCTCCTTGTCCCTTAGTTAAATGGGCTAAGTGTAAGTGCCAAGAACCCAGCTGTGTGAATAGAGCAGGACTGAGACTGAACGGAGAAAATCCTGGGAGCTATTGATCCAGTTGATTTCCCAGCATATTTCACCATGCAGCCCAGCCTTTTAACAACACCCAGGAACACAAGGCCTGACTCTGATGGTCACTGAAATTTAGCATTTAAATTTTGAAAGAGTTTATTTAAATGAATTTTCCTTGACATTTTCTTTATGAGTTATAAAAAGCCTCTCTCTTGCTTCAGTAGTTATAATGCATATATTCTCTTGAACCTACAAACTCATTTTTTCTTGTTTGGATGCCAAACAAATTTATCTCCAGCTTTCATCTATTTCAAAAAAGGCTTTTTTGTTTGCTACTGTTATGTCTGCTGTATATACCAAGACTGTAAGGGTTTATCAAGTGTTAACAGTGTTTATCTCTAAGTTTTGCAATTGTTTTTAGACACATTTGATGTGTTTTTCTTATGTGAAGCTATATTTCATTAAGAGAATGTTATAGTTTTTATATTCTTTGAGTGCTAGTTTTAAGATAGATGTATGTGACTATCTTGTCACATTTAATTATCTCCTCCATCAAATTCAGTAAGTGGCCTATAAAGGCTGAAATGACTGGTTCAAATACTCATTAGAAAAGGGAGATTCCATGGTACAACAAAGAGGAAACTGATTTTTTATTTCTGATTCTACAAGAAAGAAAGAAGAAATCACAATGCTTAAAGGATATTTAATCTCTTGTATGAGATAAAACAATCCAGAACATTTGCTGTATGCTACTGGCTATATGCTGTGAGTTATAAAACCTGTGATCACTAGCTCAAATCCAGCTACATAAATGGAGAGTGAAAGTTATCGTAATAAAATAGCTAATTGGTGGCCTATATAAACAAGTTGTTTTCAGTTTAGCTTTCCATGGACAGGTCACAAGAATCCACTTGGACTCACTATGCAAACCAGGCATGATTTTGCACATACAGGAAATGGCTGAACACTATAAGAAAGCACCAAAGTAATATTTCCTTTTGCAGTACAGTCAAGGGCGGCATTACATCCCTATCTGGACTTGACCTTGAGCCGCTGAGAAAGCTAGCTGGCTTTCTGTCCACTAGGAAGTTATTCTATGATCGATATCTTTGCGCCATGAGCATAGCTCACTCTTGCTCCACAGGGACAGTGTCACTGATCATGTTGCCATTGATCCTGACATCCTTCAGTTCACAGATGCTGAACTTTCCTGTCCAGGCTGAGCTGCCCAGCAGTGGCTGTGTCTGAAGCCCATGTTGGTGGCTGTATGGACCCCCAGCTCCTTTCCCTCCTTGCCATACCTCTGGTTGAACATTGCCAATCTCCCCTTAGCATAAGGATACATCATAGTGACACATAAGGATACCTAGGGATACATAGTGTAAGGATACAGCATAGTATATAGCTGAGGGTGTGGGTCTTCTTTCTTTCCTGCACTCGCTTTGCCTCACCTCAGAATCTGTCCATGTAATGTGAAACCAAAGTAAATAATCTCCTTGCTCATTTCGTAGAGGTCATAACTGAAGTTATTAGTATTTGCCACTTCATGTAATCTCATCTTCAGGCCACAGTTTCTCATGATCCCAAAGAAGAATGGTGGCTTTATCACTTAATTATTTTTATAATTGGATACTTTTCCAGGATCTTAAGTTGCTCTGTTGTTTTCCTATACTACACTTCCTCTTATGTTTTAATTCCCTCTGGTATATTTCTGGGTATATACGGGGTTCCCCTAAAGTCCTCTCTTGCCCCTGTAAAATGGGATTCACTTGAAGGACAGGCCAGGCACCAGTGGGCTGTGGAAATGGCTTGAGAATTTATTGCAATGATGTGCCTCCCTCCTAGCCCTTTCTTTATTTTTCAGACCTCTGAAATTTTAGATGTAAAGCTTCCATTACTGTTTGTCTAGTACTCAAAAAACCCAAATATTCCTTTCTTGTGGGAATGGGCTTTTGCACTACACAGTGACACCTTCTTACCATTCATCCCCATGTTATGAGCTGTCAGAAAAAATACAGCTAAAGTTGGCCTTTTTCACCTATATCCTTCTTTTATACTCTAGTTTCCTTCTCTTCCTCCTGATCTCCAAGGCCCAGTTATCTCCATCTGTCCTTCTGTTCAGCTCCTTAGCATTATACTGCAGGTATTTCTGCAGGCAACTAAACTCACTTCACAATTTAGGCATCTAGGTAAAGTGGATCAAGCAGGAGTTTAGCTGCTGCAACTAGTGAATACTATTTCTCATCATCAACAACAGTAAAGTGCGTTTTCAAGTACTAGATTTGCTGCTGTGCTTTGAGTATTGGATTTATAACCTTAGAAAATCAGGATTTGAGGATGTACATATATTATCTACAAAGAGCATAGCTATCTGTAGTAATAAGGAGATTTTTCTACAGATGGCTTGTAGTGTGACACTAATAAAACTTTCATATAACAAAGCTATGCAAGGCTTTAAAGCCAGATTTCAATACCAGCCCTAATTTATATTTCACGTTTAAATAAATGGCCAGATTTTCAGAAGTGCTAACGAAAAAGTTTTCATCTTTTGGGCTCATGAGTCAGATTCAGAAGTGAGAATACAAAAGATATGCTCATTCCCTGGAATGGAGAGATTGCTGGCAGAAATAGCCCCAGAGTGGCTGCAACAGGCAAGAACAACCCAGATCCTTTGCATTTCCCTTTGCTGGTCCTTCATATACAAAACCCCTAGTGCTTGGTTGGCGCACAAAAGAAAGTAGTTGGAAAGGTTTTAAGAAATCTGTTCCACTGTCTCCCCTATAATTTTTATGAAAAAAAAAAAAGAAAAAAATAATGCAAGCTGTCTGACATCTTTATTTTTCCTAAATACAATTTTGTTTAAAAGAAATTAGACATATAGAAAACCTACCTGCTGCTTACCCTGATAAAACAATACCTATGTGCTTGCAGGTGTTACACAATCTGCTTGGAAAACCTGTAAAACAAGCATCATGTTCTAATAAGAGAGGGAGAAGCGGCTACGTTCTTTTATTTCTTTATTGTTTGATCATTTGATTGTTTTGCAAGCCTTACACCATATGTTGCTAATTGACATACAAAGGATGTGTGCTCTGTTGTCCTCATTAATTTGTAGAAACTAAATATTTTGTCTTCCACTTAAACTCACTAAGATCCAGCCTGGAAGAAAGAAATCTATAATTAGGCTCATACTGTTTGTGAAGTGCAGCAAGGGTGTCCTGGCTCTGTCAGCTGGAGAGGAGGAGGAGAAGGAAGAGAAGAATGAAACCGCATGAATGAAATCTGCAGGCAAAAGAGATACTGGCATGAGCAAATTACATTTTGCAGTGTCCTTCAGACAAGTGTGTGAGGAAAAGGGAAAATCAAATAAACTGTTAATATACCTTTCCTGTAATGAATTTGTTGCTAAAAACAAATCAGCCCAGCTCACAGGAATGCAAAGGGATGGAGTTCTCAGGACTGCTGGGACCTTCAGTCTGTGAGTACTCCTTGCCTTTAGGCATTGTTTTTGTATTAGGAGAACCTCACACAGCCTCACCCAACCAGCACAGCATTTGCTTCTTGGATGTGTCAATTCTAGTAAATGTCAGAGATGGTGCTGACAGCTCCTGATGTATCATGGAGCACAGACCCTAAAACAGGAACAGTCCCATCTTCTGAGTCCCTTAGATTAATTAGAGTGAGGTTGAACAGACGTGGTTCCTTCTGCATTCTGGCTGACTATGCATAATCCTCATTGTAGTGGGGAGATTGGCAAGCACAGCAATGTGATAGAGCCTCGAGAAGCTGATCTTTTTCTTCCCTTAATCAAGATGATTTAATAGGTAGTTTAAAAGACCACAACTCTGGACTGTCAAACTCTTACCCAAGCTCCATTTTTGCCCTTGCCACCATGACTTTATGGCACACATCTCTGGAAAGCCTGAATTCATCCTCCATAAGAAATTCAATATCACTGTTATGTTACAAAGCTCCATTAACATGAGTAAAATGCTCTCGTGAAAGGCACCATAAAATGACAGAATTTTATCTTTTCCCTTTCTTGCAGTGATTACTTTTCCATTCTTGTCATTCAGTGAAATGAACTTCAAAATTATTTAGAACCTGAAAATTCAGATTTACTGTGCAGAAAACTCTGCAGAGTTGGTAGCTTGTTTTTCCTGTAGATGAGCTCCAATGGATGCATGAAGGCACTCCACCATCTTCTCCAACACAAATTCTGGGTAGTGTCCAATGTCTTTGTAAATTATTATTTTTTTTTTTTCTTAAGAATAGGAAGTAATCAGTGGTCTAAAAAAAAAAAAAAAAAAGGGAAAAATTGACAACTTATCTCACTGACTATATATATCCACAAAAAAACCTGAACACAGCAAAGCAATAGCAGAAATTGATCAATCTTATGTGCTGTGGCACCCGCAGATGTATCCTCCCAAAGATGAATTTTCTGTCACAAGTCCAAACCACTAAAGTGTGTGGAATAGCAGTAGTAGATACCTCTGATTATGAGAAGCAGGAGTCTCTGATAAAGAATGATTATTTTCTGTCTCTAGGCTTGCCTTCCAGGTAGAAATAGAACATTGCCTCTAAACTTTATAAAGGAACAGATGGGTCTCTACTCCAGATCAGCTTTCCTTCCAATAGC
This sequence comes from Neopsephotus bourkii, assembly GCF_033783945.1. Lineage (NCBI taxonomy): Eukaryota > Metazoa > Chordata > Aves > Psittaciformes > Psittacidae > Neopsephotus > Neopsephotus bourkii. The sequence continues at coordinate 104,718 of NW_026900562.1, forward strand.
AGCAATGCTCTTCATCATTGGAACATTGAACATTTGCCTGAAACTCATGAATTACTAACCAGTGTTCTCTCAGAAAAGGGCATTGTCAGTAGATTTCCAAGAAATAAATAAAAAGCACCAAACAATGGCCCTGAAAAGACACCCAGCCAAATATTTTGACAGTAGCATGAAATTACACTTAGAAAGCTTACTTATTTCTCTATAGGAAATCCAAATCAGCTCAAGTTTGTGGCAGCTAAAGGACACAGACTTAGTCAGCAGCAATAACATACAAACGAGAGCAGCAGCAACTGTTGTTGCTGGCACTTTTGCAGAAGTTTCAGCTGTGGCTCTGCAGTATGACTGGCACATCTCTCAGATGTTCTTGCCCTGGCAGAGAAGGCAAAGGCTGGTTTTGCTTTGCATTGCCTGCAGATGGTTACATGTGGCATGCTGAAGGATGAAATTGTGTGGGCAGGTATCCTAGACCCATGTTGTGCTGATGCAGCATAACTTGAAGTGGTGCTGAGACTACCATAAGCTGTGTTGCATCATCATTAACCAACACTAAAATTAGAGAAAAGGTGCAGGTTCTCTGAGTTGTCCTAGATGCTGGCTATCCAAAAAAATATCGTTTGGCCTCAAAAATGACTAGTCTTTACAGAGAAATATGGCAAATTATATCCTTTGTGATAGAGGTCTTTATTCCTTCTTCAGAGAGGACTGTGCAGAAGCATACTTATCTCCTGTTCCAAAGCTTTTTGGAGTTTGATGGAGAGACTCCAAGTGGAATAGCTAGGTGTCAGTGAGGAACACCTTTTCCTCATTTTATGATCTTTCCATTAGCTCATTCTAAGACTGTAAAATGCTGAATCAGGTTTTTGTCAATTCACATAATGACTGTGATCCCTCTGTCATTAGACATATCAAGTCAGTTCTCAGACACTTCTCTCAGATGATGAAAAAAACCCAGAATTTGGTCTGTTAAAACAGTGTGCTGCATCTTTGGGTGTTGCTCCCACTTGCATTCTAACATTGTGGTTTTGTCTCATGGCAGCTTCTCTGACTTTCTTTCCCATTTTCTATATAAGCATCAGTTTACTTTCTTTGGAGTAGAATACAGTAGAACATTTAAAATTTACTGTTTGTTTGCTGGACAAAAAAGAAGCTTGCTTTTCAGTACTAGCGGTGCACCCTGGTTGAAAAGGAAACCTTACTCCATGGGTTGTTGGGTGGGCAGGTTTTGGGTTCTCAAGATGTCTATTCATTTAAAAGCTGTGCATTTAGAAAAAAAAAAAAAGAAAGATATATATATATATATATATATAAAATTCCCCCCCCGCCCCTTTATAAACAACTCTGAAATCAAAGGTTTACCTTATCCCCATGCTTTGAGATTCAATTTTGAAATGAATGGGACAATTAATTTAAAGTTCAAATCGAAAGCAGTCTTGAAACTACTCAAAAACCTGGCAATATTTCAGCCCAAGCCATGATGTTTAAGGGCCTCATTCATCCCATGGACATTTTGTGCTGGACAAACCATTATGATTTTTGCTGTTCTGTTCTTCTCATAAAAACATCAGGGTCCCTCCTTCTGTCTCTCTTTAAAAAAAAAAAAAAGAAAAAAAATCCAGTTCTTCCAGTTAAGTCATTCTTTGGGACTGGGAACACATGAAGTAATTTCTCACTGCCATCTCAGAAACCATAAAGTTTGACTAGGTCAAGCCCTTAATCCTTCTCCAGCATCACCAATCACATTACCACCATTATAGCAGCACTATATGTAGGAAGAGGACAGGAAAGACGGTGCTAACATAGTCTTTCTCTCCTGAAAAGTGGCCATTGACAACTTTGCTTTCAGCTGTTACAGCTGAATGCAACAATACACCTTTTTGTCCCTACACAGTTAAGAAATGCCTGAGAAGAAGAGTTTGGGAGAAAAAATACAATTTTGAAGTCCTGAGAGCAAATATTCACTGAAGGACTGTATCAGGTAAAAAAATGAGCTGTAGTCTGCAGCATAGATAATTAATGCTGAAAAGTTGCAGAAAATTAACATTTTGACTTTTAAGGTACATTTTAGATCAAGTAATTTCTGTAGCTCCTTCTCCAGTAACTTGGATCCCACCAGCTGAGACTGACAGTCAGTGTTTTACACACCACAGATTTTAAATATCAAAATGACAGTTTCTCACATGTTGTTGTCCATCAGGAGAAGCGATGATTGCTGTTTGGAGAAGATGTGATTGCCAACCTGTGGCTGGCGTGATTGCTCTTTGAAATCTGCTGTTCCTGAATGCCTTTCTGGGGGAAGTGTGGGGGAAGTAAGTGGCTGGGTTGGATTGCACTTCCCATGTTAATGTTTCTGTCCTGGTGTCTCGCTGTAATGCTTGTGCAATCACACTGTGTGCATTCTGATCTATTGGTTTCTTTTAAATATTTGTGTATCCATTTCATACCCATTGATTAGTCTGATTGGTAGGTGTTAAGGTTCTCTAAGTTTTCTATAGGCAAACAGAGAGAACAGAGGCACTCTATTAATATTCTCATTGAGATGAGGGAGACTATTAATATCCCTATTGAGGTAAGGATTACCATGTATGACTAAAGCCCAGGAATATTTTTCCTGGGATGTTTAGCTTCTTGGAGAAACAAAAGGAAAAAAATCCTTTTGTACTTGATGAGAACAGCAGTAGTAAAAGAGATTTCATACAGCAGCTTTGATTTAAGACAGTTGCAAGAAGCTTCATTGGTTCCACCGTGCGCAGAGAGATTTGTTTCCAGACATTGTCTTGTATATTGAGTATATATGCAAACTTTTTTCCACTCTCCAACATAACTATATACCTACAGTGAAAAGCACAGCCATAATTGCTGGAAGAACACAGGAGTTATTGGCTTTTTAATCTGCCTAGTCCAGAGGAAAATGATCCTAGAGAAAATTCTTCTAAGCCTTATTAGTGGCAGTTGACTTATGACCTATACACAGTAATTTTTACTTGATACGAATAAAATCAATTGCTTTTCTCTGTAATGTAACTATCCACTATCACATTATTTGCATATCTAATCTGGTTTCAGATTGAATTTTGGTTTTAGTCCTCACTGATATTTTACTGTGGCTAGTGCTGCTATGGATCATGCTGTGTTTTCTTTTAATTTTTATCATTTGTCGCTTTCAGATCAACTGATTGCAATTTAATAAAGTGAGAGGGTAAATATTAGTAACAGATGCATTTTTCCTTTTCCCACTAAATTTACTTGTCTCCATCTGTCCCTTCTATGGGTTTCTCTTGCCTTCAGATTGAAAATCTATTGTTTTTCTGTCTCCCTTTAAATGGAAGCTGGTCTAAACTGCTAATCACTTTTATTGCCTATATCTGCACATCGTGTCTGCTCTAAGATAGGGTGGCCAAGTTCATAAAATTTTGCAGAGGAGAGCAGGAAATGATGTTGTTGAACTGATGTTAATGAAGAATCTCATAGGCCAGTGGTTCCAATTCAAGCTACAGTGTCACAGCTGAAACAATGTCAGGACCTGTTTCACAACCTATTACAAAAGAAAAACCTCGCAACAACAGAAGCTCATAACCCTTTGGATGTTTCCCTGAGACCCATGCTTACAGACAGGTTCTGCAGGATATTGGATGTTCCTATCTCACTGAGCAGAAATAATCTGGTGTTTTGCGGGAGGGCTGGGTTTCTTGAGAGTTTGAGCCCCTCTCAGCTGCTGTAAAAACAATTTGAAGAGAAGGTCCAGGGCCTTGGGTAAATGCCAGGTAAATAGAATAGAAAAAGCAGAAAGAAATACAGAACTTATTGCTTCCAAGAAGTGGATTTGAGCCCATGCCAGGAAAAGAATGTCTATAGACATGTATAGAAAGGAATGTGTGCAATGTTTTATAGCAACTTAGAGCAATCGTTTATGAGACGTTTTGTTTTACCACTGAAAAAAATATACATAGCCAAATAGCAAAGGTCTGTGTCTTTCAAGAGAGTGAAAAAGACTCTTAATTACATTGAAATTAGGACATCTTTTGTCCATTTTGTGGAGGATCACTTGTCCAAGAAGCTGACAGGTAGGGCTGAAGTGCCACTAGCTGCTTTTCTGTGCACATTCATGTATTGATTAATGTCCAGCTTGATTTCAGAGGGCATAGGCAATGTCCTGTAACACACACTTGTACTAAGTAACTGTTGATTCATGTTGGACATATGATCAAACCATTCAGAAGCTTCAAAGCATTTTCCTTTACATTTGTAAGCTTTTTTTTTTTCATTTTGTCCTTGGGGAAAAAAAGAAAAAGGCAACAAAGGCTTGCAAATGCAATCACACTAGCCGCAGATGATGAATATTTAAACTTCAATAGGTTGCAGCTTTTTTTTGCTTTATGTTGACGTATATTTGTTGCCATGGGTATACGTGGGCAATGTGTAGGTGGCTTCTTTACTTCTTTGCAGCTCATCAGAAAGTCTATCTGTTTTCAGCCAACAATGATTATTGTGCTTGTCCATGTGATATTTACTCTTATGTCTTACTTTGTACACTAATTAAACCTATGTAAGAGTGAATAGGTCGACATTGTAAAAGTTAATGGCCCACTACTTCAGAACTCGACATTTTTAGGGTCATATTTATAGCATTAATTTTGAATGTCAGGCTGTTTGAACTCTACTGAGTGCACTACTCAGGAATATGTCAAAGCAGCATCTTAACCTTGAATTTAGTACTTGAATATTTCCCTTTTGTCTACAGAGAAAATCAACCATACAAAGCAGGGTAAGTAAGGACAGAGTTAATTCTACCTATAATGCTGATGTTCTGAATTGAAATCAGTAACTGTACAATGTTAATGCTGTAATTAAATTTCATTAGATTTAAAGCTCAACCTTTTCATGGTGAGTTAAAGAACACTCCTATATTGTTTTACTGATAATTGCAGTAAATTGCTTGAGAAACTAAGGCTTGAAGGCCAGGATCCTCAGAAGGATATTTAAGAGCTAAAAGGGACTTTGGCAGGATTCAGGTGTTTGGGTTCAAAATTGCAGCTCCCTATCTTCTTACCTCTCTCCTCAGGTACATTGGTACAGATGTGTAGGAGAAGCCAGAGAGCTGCATCTCCCCATCGACATTAACCCATGAGTGTGACCTGCAGTTACTCTGTCCTTGCAAGCCCCCTCCTCAGGAAGAGTTTTGTGTGGCTGGGTTTATGGCAGGCCTCTTGAGGACTTGAAGTGCAGCTCAGGACCGCACCAACTCCTCTGGGATGATAGGAAATACTGTTGTATTAGTACAGAGTTGCACACAGGCTAATCTGCTCTTATTACTGGCAGCCTCTGACCTAATACATGGCTGTGTGGATTCCTGAGGGTTTCCAAAATCCAGGTTTTGTGTTAGTATTGCAATGTCTATATCCTTTTGTCTCTTTTGTGCTTAGTTAACTGATATTTAGACCCTCTCTGAAGAAGCTTTCTGTTGACACCGATTGTCTCACTGGCGATTAGCCTGTCTCTAACCTTTGTGCTTATTGGAAAGCTACTGAGACAAAGGTAGCAAGGCAATTTGGGCATCATATAACAGGCTCTGGTCTCCATCAGCTCTTCTGGACAGAGCCAGTGTAACCCAAGTGGCGAGCAGAGGTGAGGAGTCCATACTAATCCAATTATTATGACTATCTGCACTGCCCTCAAAGGTTTGAGGGAACTTGCAGATCAGAAAGAAAGATGAGGTTGTAATCAGCCGGGTCCAAAGGCTTCTGAGGTCAAGAGAAATCTTTTCATTGAATTCTGTGAGCTGTACATCAGGGCCATTAGGGCAGCTTTGACAACCGGGCATACATAAACTTTAGAGACTCCTCCCCAACTTTTAAATAGAGGTGGAAGGGGGAAACTGAACACAAAATCATCTCACCAGTATAGTACATGCTGTATTTACACCTGAAGAAAACAGGTATATATTCTGTATTTATTCTGGATTTGTAAGCGAAATCCACGGCTCTTTCCCTTTCACTAATACCCTGCTGTACTTTGTGGGTGAATTCTCAGAAAGAAAATATTGTACTTGCAATTAATCAATCACACTGTGTTGTAATTAAATGACTATATCAAAGAGGAAGAGATTAAACCTGGATCCCTTAAAACAACTATTCAGTGATATAATTACAGCATGCCCTATGAGCAAATTAGCTTCTTCCTATGTGAGATCTGACAAACTAATAAACAGCTTGCTGTGCAAATTGAGACCAGGTATATTTTCCGACTCTTAATCACTGAAGCTTACAAAAGAGTGAAATGGCAAATCATTTTTTTTTCCTCCTTTCTGACTGAAGCACTCATTCAGTGTTAATCTTGTTTTTCCACATATCTTTGGCTAGGTCTTTCCATATGCCTTCATAATATTAACCATCCTTTCTTTTTATCATCAGGATATTTGTCCCTAGAAGGAAATGTCTAGTCTGCTTATTCACTGCTTCTTGGCAAGCAGAATTTATCAATATAAAAAATAGCATTCGGCAACAGTAAGGGTTATGAAACCCTTGGCCAGTATAATCCCCTGATCAGTGCTATTTAGAAAAGAAATGCATTCACATTTCTGTGAATGCATCAGAAATCATGTTAATGATTAACAATATGCACAAAGCAAAGAATGCTCAACAGGTAATCTGTTCTGAATATAATTGCAAATATCTCAATATATACGAATCATCCGACTACAGAACAAATGAATTCAATAAAATGTTGGAAGCAATTATGTTAGGAAGCAAATGTAAAAAGAGAAAATCAGAGTTCAACAGATCATTTTAGTTTACTGTCACAAGAGACATAAAGCTAACAAATGACAAAATACCATATTTGTGTTTAAATGTGCAGTAAATATGACAGTGCATCATAGGAAATGTTCTGATATAATTCACTTAAAGCTTCCTCATATTAATATACTAGTTGTCAAAAATGTGTAGGAGCTGTTAAGTTTATTTTAAGGAAATAGATTGGCTTAAAGGAAAGAACAGTCACTATGACAGACACTAAAACACTTCAGTGAATTAAGGAATATTACATGGAATGTATAGCAAATGAAGGCATGATATCTCTAGAAGAGTTTTACAGTTTGAGAAATCTTTAATGAGGCATTTGAACTGCATGGGGGAACAGCTCTCATAGCCTTTGGGACGGGACTACAAAGAAGATATTGATCTGTAGATGTTATCCGATTGTATTCCAGATTAAAAGATGACAAAATCTTCAGAAGGTAACTGAGAAGATTAACCTGTCAAGGAGATACCCCATAATGAGATTATCCTGAAGTGAGACTTCTTACAACAAGAGAGATTATTAAGAGGGAGAACCAGTGTTAAAAGGGATTTTTAGTGTGGACTGGGTTTTGTGTATGTGCACATGGGTGCATGTGAACGTGCTTCAGTTTGACAGCTAGGGTTTGGACGCATAGAGGGAAAACACTGACCTCTGTGTCAGGGCATACTGAGATGAAGCTCTGAAAATGCTTTTTTTTTAAACGGTTCATTACAAAGCCCACTAGTCTTTCTCCCCATGACCCCAACCAAGCTCCACCATCACTGTATTAAGCAAACTACATTTTACAACTCCAGAGAGCATTTCTGAGAAATAATCACCTCTGTGCATTTGTGACTAGCTGCCACAGCTACAGGTCAGTAAACGACAACTACCACTCATACTTGACTACTCTTCCAGATTTATAGAAACTAAATAGTACACTTAATGCATTCTTATATACATACATATACACAACTATGGGTATACACGTATCAGTTTTTTTGCAGGGGTGATTGGTAAGCCTGTCCCCTTGTCTCTTAAACTATCAGACTATTTACATCATTTGTGATTTGTATTTACTGCACATAAAGATTTTGCTCTGATTTTACAAACCTCTGGTAGGTGTTTGGCTTGTATTAGCTTTTAGATATTTTCCTACTACTACTAGATACAACAGCTCCTATCCTGCCTCTCCTGTTGTTCTTGAATGGAACAAGTACACCTGTCTGGTTGCATTTTAATGTTTGCCATTAAAAATTTATCAATCACTAAATTCAGACCAAACGTTGCCTTCTGTGTTATGGTCTAGCGCTATTATTATTAATATACATTATCCATTTATTAACAAAGGGCAATGAACTGATTAGGTAAGTGCATTTTCCTACTGTGTTAGGACATTTTGTCATCTTGACTCATTGCTTTCTAAGGATGAGGTTATAACATAGATCGTTCGGCTTTCCTCATGTCTGTGTGCTGTGGTAGCTGTTCAAATGTTTATTATTGAAACAGCATAAAGGTGTTAGAGAAAGACAATGTATTTTAACAACCAGGGCATGTCAAGGAAGTTACAACAAGGATTAATCAGATCTCTTTGCAGATTTGCTGCTCTGTAATGAAGCAATATAGTACTGAGTTAACTTTGAAGTTGGAATGATTTCCACTCTGTATTTGCCCTCTTGTTCTTGGCCATCATTTATACTCTCAAGGCTGAAGTCTATAATTCACATGCTAAACGATCTTGTGCTGTCTGGGGAGTCCTATCTGCTCTTAGATGGCAGTGTTTCCAAAGACACTACCGCAAAGCTAGACCTGGAGCAAATCCAGGAGAGTTTATTAATTGATTCTCTCTTTCATAAAGATTGCCACCTATCTTTGTTACAGCTTCCCCCTGTGAAAACTCTGTATGTGTTCTGAAAGTAGCTCAGAGGGCCAGACCTGATACCACCAAAGAACGAAGATGTTCCAGCTTAATTATATGGATGCAAAATGCTCTGTCAATCTCAAGAGCTGCCCAAGATACATGATGATCTCATGAGATATCAGGCTCTTCTGGTTCAGATCTGTCAGGCAGCATGGGAAGATCATTCTTCTGTGGCATCTTGACAAATGTACAGCTAGTGCAATGATGGAATTCCTCGCAAAGTATCTTGGAAATACTCCATTTGAAACTCTGTTTCACTTTGGAACACGTCATGTGCCATGTCTTGTTTTTTTCCATTTTATCCATCGCACCACTGCTAAACCTCCCTTTCCCCCCTTCTCTGAACGCACAGAAAAGCAAACCCTTCCCTAAATATTTGATATTTTATTCTGGATTTTGTTTTGCTTTGTTTAGTAATGAAGTGCAGTGGAGTTCTTACCATTTGCTCTCTCCAGGTGGAATTAAGGTACTGCTCCACAGGACAATCATGCTGAACTCCGCACACATGGCAATTCTTCCCTCAGCTCCTGTAGGGGATGTGTGTAACATTCCTGAGTACCTTACAGAATTAGCAGACAGAGGTGAAGTAGATGATACAAATTATGCAAATTCAAAAGCCATACCCCACAGAAAGTTAATCTACAAGATCAGTGCACATAGTAAGCAAGGAAACTCTTCATTTGGCTCCAAGAAAGGTTTCTGAGAGACAGTGAATAAGTCATAGCAATGTTTCAGAAGGGTGAGTGAGGCCACAGTACAGATCCCATCAAGGATGATTTAGGAACTACTATTTATATTAAATATGAAAGCTTGGCAGCAGGTGTATTTTGAAAAGACCATGAATTTATTTGTATCAGGGAGGAAGGGCAACAAACTTGATGGAACAAAGCCAACAAATTAAAAATAATTTGATGAAATTAATTAGGCTTATGTGCAAGCAAATGTGTGATATACTTTTCAGTTGGGAAGTGTAATGTAAAGAGAGCAGGGGACAGAAGATAATTATACGGCTATTCTTCTAGGAAACGTCAAGCATGGTGGGGGCGTAAAGATGATTGTCAATGGTATACTAAAATACTGTGTTATCTATAAGAGTAGAGAAAGTCCAGCAATGATTTCAAGATCATATTGACTGCAATGTGAAATGTAAAAGGTAAAAAGGAAAGTAGGTTGATGCTCATTTATTAATATTGATTTGCATTATAGTAGCAACTTTATATACCAGCCAAGTTCAGGATCCCATTCTGCTAGGCACTGTATCAACACACAGTAAGAGGCATTTTATAATATAAATAGATGGGAGAAACAAAAAGATAGAAAAGAATTATAATCCCAAATGACAGACAGAGAACTGAGGCAGAGAGATGGTAAAGCTTGAGCTGCTTGGAAAATATGACCTTTTAATTAAAAATTGAGCTGAAAATTAAAAATATTTAAATTTTGTCACAAATCTCCTGGGAAATCTTGAGTTGCAGCTAAAAACCTCAGTGTTTTGAGTAACAACAGAAAACAATGCAAATATTCCTGCATTTCTTTTCATTTGCTGTCCTCGTAAAAGGGCTTTTTCAGAGGAAGCAGAAGAATTAATTCATTAATATGCACATTAGTTTTCTGCAAAACAAGCTTCCAATTTAAAGGAACACTAATTTGAAAGAAAGTTTTCAACCATCTTATGTTGATTTATTTGGTGCCTACCCAATAGGAGGTGCATGGAGTACTTAGGCACAACTCCATTCCACGCTACCCCATAACCACAAGAAAATCTTTCTTAGAGACAAGGAAGAAGCTTCTTAAGAATATAAGATTTCTCTGCTACAGCAGGTAGAGAGCTGTTATGGATTTTCTCTGCCCTAGTTACTACTTTCTAAAGCCCCATGCACATTTAAGTTCATGGTGGCTTACTCCACGTTTAATAGTGTAAGAAGTCATCCGCTACTCAGTGTGCACTTAAAATGTCTATGTGAAAAGAGAGGAACTATAAATTCAGACCTCGCTTTACTGTGTGCTCATTTTTTTGGGGTAGACAAGCCCACAGACATTACAGTTATTTTAGCATTATGGGGAAATAAGATAGACACCATTAACATTTTATGAGCAATTTCGGTCTTTGAAGTATAGGACACTCAGTAGAGATTGAATTGGTAGAGCTGCAGCAACAACAAAAAAATAAGGGTTCAAAGGTTTGTGAGATTTAAGTCAAAAGGAAAGATTAGTTAGTCATAGGGGATTATCATAGAAAAGAGGTAGGTAAACTCTTGACAAAGGGGACAGATTCATGCCAATAAGTTATCTGCACTACTAAATAATTCAAGGAAAAAAGAACAGTCATTGAAGCTAAGGAAAATGCTCCCACAAAAGTAGTTTCAGAACAGTCTCACACAAAACTTCAGCTGCCCAAAGTCATCAGCAGAACTGAGAGTTAGAAAATGATGCCACATAAAGGAAAAAGAGACCAGTTGTTTTTTTTTTTTTTTTCTTAACAGCTTTTCATGAGTAAGAAACAGTTTAAAACAGATAGGGATTTCCTCATCAACTCACAACTTTTCCGGTTTATATGAAGAAAGTAACCCATGTCATGGCACTGGGTATTTCAGGCAAAGGCCATCCATTATTTCTGTCCTATTATGTCTTAGGTATTAATTATTTCATTGCATCCCAGTGCAGTGACTTTTTCCTTCGTGAAAGCTCTTCATCAATGAGAAAATACTGCAGGAAATATCTGCTTCTTGTTTTCAGATACAGCACTCTATTCAGGAAAAAAATCCATCAAAAGCATATTATTTTTATGAAGGGATATATCAGAAAGCAAAATCAGTGAAACTGATGGCTGAATTATTCCTTTGCCTTTCAGAGATGTTTTAGTGGCATCTATCGATGTCCATCAAATGCTAATAATCGTTTAAAGGAAACAACTTTAAATTGCAGCTACCCTTCAATAAACTTTTGACTTTTAGTGAATAGCTTATGAGCCTGAGAAACTCAGTACATGATATGTTTCTATCTCTGGCTACACTGAAAACCTCATTTTTAAGGTTTTAGGACATGACAAGAAAACTATACCAAGAATAAATTGATTTCTGCTTCTTCACCTTTCTTCCCCAAATTGAAAGTTCTGTTCTTTAAAAAAAGCTTAGCAAAAATGGTTTACAATTTGAGAACTGCAAAACTAAAATAAGCTGGAACATATATTAATTGAGGGCTCTATTTTCAATTGTAACAGGATGAATTCTGACAGTCCTCTCCCCATGCAAACATCAATTTCCTTAGCTCCCACCCTAGTTATGTAGGTGCGGAAAGTGGGGTATAAAGTAAGAACATCTGAGAAGCAGGTCTGTATTGATGAGAAGAATTATACTGAAACATTAAGAACTGCTCCAGAGTTAAATGAATATAGAAATATAAGGGCTTACATTAGCACTCATTGTAAGACACAGTAGATGTCAACACCTTCCATGAATCATCGGAACAAGCCATTGTCATGCCGGTGCATATCAAGTGCTCCATATGAGATCCTTACCAAGCACAGCTTTCTGTCCTGATATTCAAAGCAGTAATACCTGCAAGGCTGCTTGTTCTTCCAATTGTAAGTATGCTTAGGATTCCCCAAAACATCAATATACTACCTAAAAATGACAGAAAACACAATGAGGCTCACAAGCGGAAGGAACAAAGCTCTTTTGGGAATCTTATCTTGTGTCTGTTTAAATATTTAAGTATCTAAAGGTGGAAGCTGATTCAGGAGGGGATTTTCAAAAGACTTCTAACAGAAAAAGACAAAACCACTGCAGCACTGCCAGGCCTGTAGTGTACTCTGTATGTGAGGAGCAATAATTTGATGCCTGTGAATCTCTATTCCAAAATCCAAATGCTCTGGGTGCTAATATGACACTGTGAATGTGTCTTGAGGGAGGTAGGTGATACGAGGTATGGGTGCTCTGTATTCACAAGTACTTGCTGTACTATCTTCTAAAATATTACCATTTGTTAAAGATAACTAAATAATGCTTATTCTCTCATTGCAGTTGTGGAAAAAACCGCAAATCTGTGTTTCAGACCTCACTCTCAGCTTACCAAATAAATAATACATATTTACACCTGTGTACCTATTCTCCTGTGTACTTAGCAAAGGAACATGAGGGATAGGAGCACACATGGGATCAGAAAGAAGTGGTAGCCAGAATATATTCCTCCACTTGTGCCTATTGTTTTGATGCAATAAATCATCTTGAAATGGCCCTCTGTATTCAAAATGATATTTCATGGGTCCCAGAAAAGAAGTCAAGAGCTCACCAGAGGATGATATCACAGAACACAACCAAAGTTCTGTCTCCTTAAAAAATCTCCATCTGAGCAAATATTTTCTGTCTGCCCTTCTCTGCAAAAGAGGGAACAAGCACAGCCCAAAAGATTTGGGTAACTCAGATGCTCAGAGGATTTAAGGATGTGCAAAGCTTCATTCAAACACATGCACTTCTAAAGTGGTACAGAGTGTACTAAGTCGCAGTCAGTCTCTGGAATTTGTATTTCAGATGGCAAACAACATGGGAGAAGCTCTGTTGCCCAAGAAATGGAAAAATCAGCAGGAAAGGCCAATCACAAGTGAAGCAATGTAAGTCTCATAGTGTGTTACAGCCAATTTGAGAAGCAGCCTGCTTATTTTTATCATCATATCGTTTACTTGGCTACAGACAGAAAGCACAACAAGGATTATTACTTCTTCTTTATTTTGATTTGGAAAGATGTTTGACATCCAGTCAATAGTTTCCTATCCCATTTTCTGTACATTTCCAATTTATATTCTCACTAAATATATAAATATACACATAGAGTAGAAGAGCAGATTGTTCACTCTTCATGAATAAATAAAAGCGGTGTATGTTATGTTATAGTAAAAGTCTCAGCTCCTGCAGGCTGCAAGTCATTGAACTACTAGGTACATATATAATAAATCAAAAGGACAAAAATTTATTCTTAACCACAGAAGACAGCTCAAAATGGCTTCTTTACAGTTTTGTGACATAGCTAAATACAAAAACTTCTGCAGCAAGATTGTCCCTTCGTATGCATCCTTCAACATGACTGAATACAGAATGGAGCACCTGAAGAGAACATTTCTAGCCAATGTAAATTCATGCAGTGCTGTCAGTGAAGAATGCATGGCACAGCACAAAATTCACATCCAAGATGACTTGAAAGGAGAAACAGAATTCTTTTGGGATCCATGTACAGTGGAAAAATGCATTAAAAGTATCATTTGGACCCATGAGACATAAAATGACCCTGTAGCTACTGGCTTCACTCTCCAGTGACTTCTCATCAGCTCCAGGACTTGCCACTTAAATTCCCACGCCTTCTCCTCCGGCTTTAGCTCTACAGAAGTTTTTGTGTTCAACCATTCCAGAGTTTTGTTAGAAAAATATAAACACAGCTGCAGTCACAGCAAGTTCAACCTTTTTCTTCAGTGTTTTTTCCTGCAACTCTTTCTTGAAGTGATAACCAACCACATAGCTATGAAAGAAGATCCTTTACTTTTAAGGGCTTCTCCAGTGCTCTACAGAAAACCTTTCAGCCTTTCTGGTTTCAGAAGATAGACTATCATCCAAGCATAAGCATATGGCCTAGGTGTTGTCTCCAATCACATGTACCCTCCACGCATCATGTAAAGCCAGGGTTTGAGTGTTTATAAAATTCAGCTCATAGGTTGGGCTAGTACAGCAAGGAAATAAGTGAAACTAAAGAATTTGGAAAATCTATTAAGCCCATTAAAGATATCTTTCCTGATGACTGTCAGAAGAAATTATTTCTGCATTTCACCAGTATTTATGGCTGCAATATTGTCTCCCAGACACCCCACAAAACAGTGTTCCCAGATCTGCTCCTTCCAGTCAGAGACTGTGGATTCATCTACAGGAAATGATCTTCAGCACAAACAAGTTAAAAAGAAAGCATGACATGATCCAATTGATTTGAATTGCATAGGTGCAGAATACTTGGTTATTAAACACCAGCCAAGCATGTTTTTCTTGGGGCTTGGGTCGATTTTGAGTATTTTGTAAATGTATGAATATGCTAAGATAGGGACAGAAAAATCATACAGTATTTAACTAAAACCAGAGTCCCCAAGTCCTTTATGAACCACCTCTTTTCTTGTTACCACTTCATACATTATGAAAACTGTACGCATATGGAGGTGACTGGCTTTTTAACTTAAAATAATTTCTTACTGAATCCTGTTCATTTTAATGAAAATTTATATTCTTACTTTTCTTCCTTTTAGTAATGGAACCTGTCTTTGCAAATTGGGGGCAACAGTAAGGTTATTGGGAGTCACCAGATGGTGCTATTGTACATTGTCTGTCTGGTTCTGTTCATCTGGATATCAAGGGAATCTCCTGAAATGCAAAGCATCAGCTCTGGTGCAGTTCTTACCAAAATCACTAGTAAACTTTCACTCTCTTGCCTGAACTTCCCTGATGAAGAATTATGTTCATGGGTATGAAATTCATGAGCTTTTTTAGTTTCTGTGTTACAAGAAACAAAGGATTCTCTGAAAACAGGTTGTCTGCATGACTCACATGAGTAATGATCAATGCTATGAATTGACTATTTATGCTGAAGTTATAAACTGATTAAAGCAGACTTAGAAAGTAGCAATGCCTGTAGAATATGTAACTATAAATAAATAGCACCCATTCACGTTCTCTGGTGGAGAATAAAACTATTTTTGGCTGCTAGTCCAGAATGGAGATAAAGATGTGGTGTTTACACACTTTATAATACTTGAATAGGTCTGTCAGCTGAAGCAGCTGTGTACGTATTGTAAAAGGACTGAAAAATGTATCAGCTTAAATGTGTTTTCATGATGCTTGTTTCATAGCAAAGAGTACAGAACAAGACAACACGTTGTCTCTGACAGTATCTAACTTGCTGACTACTAAGGTCAATGTACTTCTTGGTATGGAAGAAATAGTTTGGGGTAAATTCCTTACAAGCTGAATAGTGCAAGGAGGTAAACTTGACTGAACGCACTGCTGCTAAAATCCATGAAACCACATGAACTCAGGCAAAATTCACATTCAGCAGTGAGTGTTGAAAGAAGCAATATCTCATCAGGCTTCTGTGTAACCACAAAACCATAAAATAAGAGGTATGCCAAGACACAAAATCTGGCATAAATATGTGTCAGCATTGATTTCTTTAATCAATGTCCTCAGGATGTATTAGAGCTCTGCCTCCTTACTCCTTTGTGGTTAATCAATAGAAACACAGTTTCCAGTTAGGCCAAGTGTCACCAGCAGGCACAGTTAGACCTCCAGGGCTTTTTCTTCAGTGTACAAGTCAGTTTCGCCTACTCTTGTTGCCTGGTTTACAGTCTGCAAGTGTTTTGCATAAAAGCAGCAGCAGCAGGCAGGCTGAAGTCAGCTTGCTTTCTGCTGCAGGTTTGGCCTCTGCTGTGGAGGGATGGCCGAAGGACATGGTGATCCTGAACACTGTCACATCAGCTTATACAGATTTGGCAGCTTATTCCTTTATTTCATCAGAAAATTGATTCCCAAATCCCAGTATTTTAAATCTGTCCAATACGCTGGCAATATTAAGTCAGAACTGAAGGGTTTGGTTGAAAGAGAGAAATGTTACACATTTTCTTGTTTCTGTTTTTGCAACATCATCCAAGTAATGACACTGTGCAAAAGAATTCAGAAAGTGGTAGAGTTTTTAGGGAGAAATTTCATATATATATTACATTATATATATATACATATATATATTACGTATATATATAAACAATTGGAAAAACAGGCTCTGAGGAGACTGGGTCCAGTTGTACTGTTGTTACTGCCTTGGACAGTGCACAGCTTTCTTTCACTTCAGCTCAAAGCTACAAAACCCTGGAGCAGCTCTCATGTTAGCTGGCTCTGTATCTGAAGATACACATCTGAAGACATCGCCTACCTGAAGTTGCTTGAAAGTTACTGATCAACAAATGTCCTTCTATTCACTCCTGTTTATTAAGCAGAAAATATTGCTAGTATTTTCTTTTCCTGTATTTGCGATCCAATATTCCGTCACAGGAGAGCAGGGCTCCTAATTGAGGGGCTGACCTCTTTCGGCTGATGTGCAAAGCTGTAGCTATTTGCAACTGTTTTAAAATGTTGAAACATCATTTGTCTACAGTTTTTCATTCTGTTTCATCCCTTTCTTCCTTCTTTACTTGATTAACCCTATCTCTCCTTGGCTTTCGAGGCTTAAAAGCTTTATTTTTCTTGAAGTTCTTCAACATCTCCTGTTTTCTACTTGAAGCCTGATGGCACCCTGTCAACATTACAACTACATGCTTTGAAGTGGTGTTAGATATAGATATATAACAACTTTCTCAAAGAGCACGTAATCTGATTGCTTACTTCAGAGACCAGTTTTTGTCACTTTTTATTCAACATATTAATTAAGTAAACTCTAATAGATCTTGACATAAGTAGATAACCTGAAGATTTTTCTGCAGAGTTTGCTAGTCCTTTCTGTGTCTATTTTGACTGTTTTGACTTGGATCTAATCATAAGTATTCTTTATTTCTTATTATTAGAGCTTGATTGCATATGATTATCCTTTAAGACACTTGATATGTTTAATAACATTTGATTGCTGTTACTTTATATCTCTGGCTTTTTGGGTTCAGTAGACTGAAAGAGTTAATTACATTTATTGCTTCCATTGAAATGCTTTTCTTATCCCAAATGCACCTCTGACCCACTGGTGATCAAGCTCATCTTCACCCCTTCATTTTAGTGTATCTCACTTAACTACTAAAAGTTTGCTCTCAGAGGGAAATAAGGGAAGTGCTGATTCAGCATTTCTACAACCTCTCTTCCAAAAATAAAGCACTATTTTAGATTGTACATTCTGGTCTGGAGTTTTATTTTAATCCCTCTTTACTTAAAGTGAAGAAATAGAAATAAGATATAAAAAGATGCAAAAGGCTTGAAAAAACTGGTTCTCCTTTGCCATGGCACAAAAATTTAGCATCTCTCTTGGGTGGGCTGCATTTCAGGCATGGAGCCAATACCTTAAGCTAAATGTTTAATATGAAATGCCCTTCTTGCAGTGCCCTGCATGTTTGGTTTTTCAGTAAGGGTTTTTGGTTTAACCAGATTTAAACTGCTGTCAGAAAATAGAAATACTTCTTTTATTCTCTAAATTAGTAAAAGCAAATGTTTCTTAGGAAAAACATCTAATTCTGTAGAATACTTCCCGTATTGCAGAATAATTCTTATTTCTTGGGGAGATACTTTTTTATTAAGATCTGTTCCACACTTAACACAAGAGCAGCTGGACTGGCTCCATTCATCTCACCTGCATTACTTAGGCTAATGTCATCCTGAGAGGGAACATGGCTTTCCAGTTTGCAAGGCACAGTTCCTGCGCTGCAGCTGCACAGACCCTTTCATTTCCCCTTTGTGCAGCAATCTGCCTGTGTTGGCTGCATTGACAGGACAGGACAAAAGGACCCTTTCCTCTGGTTAATATAAAAGAAAATGAATAAAGTGCTGACCGCCAAGCAGAGCAAGAAGGGTCAGCCTGCATTGCTCCTGCTCTTCTACAGGGGGGGACTATAACCTGCAAGAGCTGATCCTGCCTTCTCATCTGAGATTACAACCTCTGCCACCACTGTCACAGCTATACAGGTACCAGTACACCAATTCTTTAACAGTTCTTTAGGAATGCATTTGCATTTGTGTCTCAGAGGACACCAACAACAACAGTGGCTGCAAAGAGATACCTGAGAAAGAGCAGGAGCAAGCACCTCCCATATGATCTTTCCCAAGTGTTTTTCCAGCTTCCAACTATTTGCAGCTCAGGGATTTCCTGATCTGGTGTTGTTAACCGTAGCATAAGGAAAAAAGGTATTGTGGAGTTGACTGTGGCTCCTTTGATCTACTGCCTTGTCTGTGCTGGGTTCAGCTTCAAGTTGAACGTGCCCAAAGTGGCTCTAATATATGCCAGTTGACTCCAGCTCCTGAGAGACTGATGACCTGCTGATACCAGCTATATGGCATGCACAACAATATGCAGCACTAGTTTTTATCAAGCATGGCCAGTAGGGTTTCTTAGATTAGCAAAGTCCTATTTTGAATTAGAACATAGGAAAAAATAGGGTATTAAATACCCGGATGTAGGTTATTGTCACAGCATTCCATGCCTCCAAGTTAAGTGTTTTCTTCCTGCACCAACAAAAGCAAATTTCCAAACCATGCTCTATCACATGAGTGGCTGACAAGGGACCTCAGTACAAGAGCTTTGTGATGCCCCAGAATGACCCACTGCAATTTGGTTTTACCTCCTCCAAGAGGCCCATTCAGCAAAAAGCAGCTAATTTTACGATCACAACCTGACTAAGGCAAGATAATATGAGAATATTTTGTTCTAGTGCTAGAGGATCCAAAACCAGCACACACTTTGAGGCCAGGCCTAATAAAACACCCTAAGATGCCTCTTCCTTGTAGCACTGCAAGTAGTACTAAGCCCAAGAGAGATGTTATAGCCAAACATGAGGCAAGGTAACCTTCTAGAATCCCAAGGGGAAAGCAGAAAGAAGAGGGTTTTTTTCCTCATGTTTACAAAGGCTTAATGAATTTTACATAAGAAAGATACAAAATTGAAAACAAACAATGAAATACAAAGAGATCTCAAGATACATGGTAAAGCAAGAATTCATGCATAATATACAATATTTCAAAGGCATGTAAAGAAGCAGTGTAAGAATCTGACTGGTGTATACAGAGTAGTTTGAGTGGTATTCCTCCTTAAGGAACTGAAACGGGAAGATGCAGCAGGCATAATGCACCTTCTGGATGCAGGAGGGCAGAAAGGATGCTGTAGTTTAGGTTGAGTTCTGTATGGATGTAGATTTTTGAGGGTAACTTCAATATGCTCACTAATAACTGCTTTTACAAATACTTCCATATATTGTTACAATGGGATGTTCAGCTAATTTAGAGGTAATTAATGACCTATTGAAACTGAACCTAGCTTCTTTTAGCTGCTCTTTGAGATGCCGCTAGCTTAGTTCTAAAGTAATTGCATAGTAGTATTGTGCTACTTTTTATCCAATCTGATCATCAGGCCTATTTAGGTTGATTAAAGCACCAGGTTATTTTCAGACTTATAAAAACAAAACAGCTTTCTGGTTATTGAAAGAACATCCAACTTTCAAACATTATTTCTTTTATCCCTGCATCACAGGGACTCTTTTTCTCACGTTATGTCTAGATCTGCAGAGGCAAATTTCCTCTAATGCCGCATAGTATTGACAGCTTTGTCAGACATGGTTTGATATGTACAAAAATTCCATGAGAAAGGGAAATCCAGAACATTTCTCAGTGTAATTCCTACATTTCAGGACTGACAAAACTTATTTTTGAAGAGGATAGCACTATCTGAGTTGGCAAATCTGCCAGTGATAAGGAGATGTATCCCAAAATCATTTTTTGAAGCAGAACATGTAAGACTAATCACTTTATTTCCATGCTTAACAGGTGCTGATACCAGAGGGGAAACACTAAATAGCATATGACACCCTTGAGAAGCATGTAAGATATTTATCTGCCTAAAAGCCATGACAGTTGAATAGAGAAAAGTTTGTGAATATGAATGGAGAAGAAAGAGTTTAGGGACTGAGAGTGAAATCTTGATGCTGCTGAATTCTATGGCATTTTGAGTTCACCCTGAGCTTGACTCCATTACAGAGCTCAGCCTGCCCAGCCTGTTCTTCCAGGTCAGGTTTTAAATGTGCTTTTTGATTTTATAAGGGATATTTTGCTTGGGTTTCTTTTGTGACAGCTGTGTCTTCCTGCTGAAGCAGCAGTTAGGACACAACACATGAGCATCTGACCCTGTATTTAACCCAACACAGTTTGACTGCTGCCATGGCCAGCACACATACAGTTGTGATTCTGGTGGAAGGGCTTTGCAACCATTTCTTTATGAAAACAGTATCTGAAATACAGAGCTGCACTGGGCAGGGCAGTCACAGTAGCTGAAAATAGCATGAAACAGAGTGGTGCACCAGTCTCCTAACACATACAGTGCAAGTGGCTATGCCCAAAGTCAGGAGGTTTAACAGCTCTGGGACTATGTGTCAGCTGAAGTCCTGTGAACAGAGATATTCCGAGACTGGCACATTCTCCCTCTCTCTCTCAACCATTTTATTCTCCCTAAAATATACTTATGCATCTGCTGTTTCTCTGCAAAAAGATGAAAGATTAAGCTGGCTTCTGGCTTTGTAAAAATGGTGAAATTTGCTACCCCTAAGCAAGCTGTATATTCATGACAGAATATTTTAAAAGACCCTTATATCATAAGAAGGGATTTAAAAAAAAATCTATAACTGTGCGAATTAAGAGTATATCTCCTACATTTGAATTCCCCAGCTGATACTTGGTTGGGCTTTAGAAACTGTCACACAATAAAGCCATTAAAATTCTGGGGTTAATTTATTCCTACAGTATTAGCTTTCCCATAACTCATGATGAATATCTTGAGTTTGGGTATGTCTTAGAAGAACCTCTGACAGTGATAACTTGACTTTTCTTCCATTTCCTTCAAAATTTTTTTTTTTGTGTGTGTGTTTTTCTGTTTTTTTTTTTAATGATGTATAAAAGAATAATTTTGCTAATAAAATTGCACAGTGAGTTTTTAAATGACTTTGACTTTGTATAGTTGCTACCAAAACAGAGAATGATAAGGTCTTTTGTGCATTTATTTGGTTAATTATTTTGATATGTATTTCTGGTCAGAATTCAGTATAACAGAGCCTTGAAAAGTACAGATCCCATTGCCAAAACAAATTTTCTCATTTCCTAGACAATAGGTGAGGTCAGAAGGGAAACAAGGAGTCATTCCTTTAATAGGGGCAAACCACTAATGAGCTGCCATGCATCATATTCTTCTCCAAGGGAGCTGTAATTGCTTCCAGAACACCTGCATTTAGGCCAGAGACAATCATACACACAGGGGAAGGGCAAAGGAGCAGTGGTGCTAAAACCAGAAGGGAGAGGAACATGTGGGGAATGGAAACATATAGCCCAGCCAATGAAGGCTTCTTACTTTAAATTGCATTCAGCTTTGGTTTTGTACAATAACAGAGGAAACTCCCAGGTCCCCCAGGGAGGCTGATGGGTTCTTTCAATAGACGGAAGGGCCAATGCCTAAGGTATTTAGCAAGCAGTCCAATTTTTAGCCGTGTTTGACCACCTTTATGATCTTAATCAGGTCCCTTTGCATTCTGTGCCTCAGTTTTCCTTCTGTGACACTGCAGGAATATTTCCATATATCCCTGTACTGTTATATATATGCTAAAGTGTGTGTGGTAACTTTCTATTACTGAAAAGTGAGTAAATTGAGGGCCAGGATCAAACTACCTGTGCATGGGTATAGGTGTAGGATTGCAAGTGATTTAGTTACTGTGGATTACCAAAAAAGTGCGTGGGAGCTTCACAGCTAGGGCGAGCTCCCAGGGCAAGCTCCATTGCTATGATTCAGCTGAAAGGCAGAAGTCCATATCAGATATAGGAAAATACCTCGCACCATCCTAGAAAACAGAGTTAGATGCTGGAGGTCATCTGAAGAGCAGGAGCTCCTTCTACACAGGGCCCCACTGGGAGAATGAGACAGAAACAAACTCAATTTCATGAAGCAGATGCTGTGGAGCATCCCACATAGCTAAGGCTTATCTCAATCTTTCCCTCACTTAGTTCAAGCAAAGGTTGAATTAAGTAGCAGCTTGCTTCTGGTACAAGTAATGATTAGAATATTAGATATACGTCACTGCAAACGATCACTCTAGCTCAATTTTAAAAGTTTAACATACATTTTTTTATGCTCAAAGGGCTCAGGGATGCCAAACCAAAAAGTGAGAGGGTTTTCTGCTGTAAGAATTGAAGTAATGGCTCCTGTAGTCATGGTAAACAGGGAAAGACTTGGAGACAAATGGGTGTGATGGTCTCTTAAGGGTTTTTCTAAAATGTAAGATTCCTGTTTGAGTCACCAACTGTTTTTAGTTCTCTTTTGACAATGAAACACACCCTATTTCTTTTCACTGAAGTATCGGTTTGTTTTCATTGCTTGTGACTAGCCTACTAGCAAGTAAGAAAACAAAACCCATGTACTACACTAGAGCTTGGGCTGGGATGTAGGGAAGCAGTAGACAAAGCATCCAGCAGTCCCACAGGTTTTAAAGAAAGCTGCACTAATGCCAAACTCTTTGCTGCCAATAAGCCCCTACTGTTAGAAATACTGGTAAGAGTTTGAAATATTATGGATGTACTAGGTTGGATGCATAATGAAAAGCTGTGGGCTTACTTTCAAACTGCAAAACTCTTCTTTCAGTGTTTTTGTGAATCTTTCTTAAAGAAATTTCATCTGCACTAAGACTGAGAATCCCTACCCAAACCTATTTTGGCAGATACTAAGCAGAAAGCCACAGTGTCTGGAAACACATTACTTAACTCTTCACTAGATCAACTCTATTGCAGTCTTCTGAATCTCTGTCCTCCAGAATAAAACATTACTGCAGCCATCTGCCTCATTTTCTCCTGCTGGAAAAAGAAGGCAGTAAGAAGGGATTTCACTCCTGGTACAGATTCCAGCTCCAGTGAGGTACACTTACTACAAGTTCTTATCCTCAGGAAGTGGTGGTGGCTCTGCAGGCATATCAGGAGGGTGATGTGCCAAACCTAACGGACACAGCAGGTCAGGCTTGCTTTCTTCTATTCTCTGGCTTTCTTCTGTTCTTGGGGTGAACCCAGTAGGATTTCAGATGCATGTTTTTTTAACTAATAAAAAGGGCAATATCAAATGCACTGCAGCTAAACTTACTCTTTGGACTGGTTTGCTTGACTGAATTTCTGTTCCATTATATGCTTGGCCTATCTGTCCTAGAAGAAATTCAGCTATACCTGTTCTTTAGGAGCAGATGCTGATCTGATGAGGATTGAGTTGTCTTGGACTTCATTATGCTCCTATATTGGGAGTGTGCCCTTTTTGTCCTTTAAGCTTACACATCCCCAGCTGTTGGCAGGTGCTAAAACCTTCAAAGGAATCATAAACTGCAGTGTGGTGTAGCAGCCAGTAGTACATAGATTACCAGTACCATGGCAGTGGAAATTAGTCCCCCCTCTTTCATCCAGGTTTCTTATATGACTCACTTTAATGTGAGATTAAACTTGCCTTGTTCTGATAGATTCATAGCAGCTCATCTTCAGCTTTTACAAAACAGACAGGGCAAATATTCAAAAGGTCAAGAGGCATTTCTGGCAGCATACAGTCACTCCCTCATCTGCTAATGGGTCTATCTTTGACAATGCTTTATGCATTGCAGGCAATTAATACTCTTCCCATTAGCCTCAGCTCAGCGCTGGCCTCAGTTTCCAGAGTATGTCATGGAGAGTGAGCTGAGGTGTCAAGTTGTTCAAGACTTTTTAGGTGAAAATCACAGCATCTTGCATCTGAAAACTAAAGAGCATGTTACATCCATCAGTTAACGTAAGCTAGGAAAAGTATCAGCAGGAGTTTTCTTTACTCATGAACCAAAACCCTTTGATGAAAATTACTATGTATTTTACATCAGCCTGAAACAGGCACAACTTGCCTTGAAACAAGCACAGCCTGCCCTAAAAGCAGAGACATAGAGCCTCTCCTCTAACCATAGCATAAACCCAAGGCTGTTATTTCTGTCACTGTTGCTCCGTGACCTCACAACTTCATGTTTCATTTAGGCAGCAAAAATCTCTTCAAAAGGAGAATTAGAGAGCAGCCATTCTCCATCCCCTGGAGCCTTGCCTCCTAGTCTGCTCTTGTTTTAGAGAATTTGAACCCTCTCTTATCACCTAACAGTGAGATGGACTGGGGTGTCAACTCTTAATTTCTAATTAATAACCTACCAGCCTTTCATTAACAATCTAATTAGCAGAGAAAAGTCTGCTCCTCACCACTGAAGACACCTGCAAGCTCCTCCTGAGGGTCAACATCTCTCACTTACAGCTGAGAACTGGAAGGCCTCAGCTCACACCAGTGAACTCACCCAGCCCTCACACTGGTGCACCATGATAGGCCTGGGCTTGGCAGCAGCACGTTACAACCCCTGTGATCTGCTAATTACCACACCAGGGGTTGTTAATTACTCCTACATGGAATAAATAAGAGGTGAAGGGGGATAGGCTGCAGTATGAAGATATGCTGTGTGGGACTGGAGGAAAGATGTTTGGGACTGAGGTATTTTTATAAACAATGTGGTTTTTTTTTTTTTTAAATCATTATTAAAGGGTCATTGTGCTCTTGGAGGTAAAGGGTTGCAGTGTGTTGCTCTCTTTGGCTGTGAGGAGCTGGAGGCCTGGGGAGGCAGGTCCTACTCTTGACCTTGCTGTACTGTCTGATCCCTATATAGTGAGGAAGGAGCCCATGGCACCATGCATGACCTTGCATTTGTGAAAGCAGGGGGGAGACCTCACACTCCTTGTTCTCCTCCTTGGAGGTGAGGTGGCTGATTGGGTATGTTGTGTCTTTTGCAGAAATGAACCACTCATATTGGCTCAGTTCTCTTGCTTCTGCAAGCATTATCTTGGAGTGAATGACTTAAATCCTTTTTTAATTTGTTTGTTTTTTTCCCCTCCTTATTCCCCCCCTCAATGAGTCTTTTTCCTGTGAAACAGGATGTAGATGCCTTTGTTTATTTCAGCCACTAGCTTGTTTCTTGTTGGTCTGGTAACTCACTCAGCTGTTTGGCCCCAGTTTGTGGGGTTTAAAGGACTGCCCAAATCCCAGTGCTTCCATACTAAAAGTGACGCATGCTGTGGTACAGCTAGGGCTGCTGCTTGGAGGCTATGCCCTAATGGAAACCCCATGGCCTTGCTTAGAAACTGCTGAGGTGCTTCTCTTGAGGCTGGCAGTTACACTTGGTAGACAGCTGGGACCCTGAGGGAGTGATGGTGAGATGGTTATTCACTTATTTTTAATCAAAAAGAGTTCTTAAGGTTTTCTTTTTGTTGTGTGGCTTTTGCCTTTTTTTTTTCCCAAACCTGTTAAGCTGGCTTTCTGCTGAGAAAAAATAAAATAAAAAGCAACTTAGCTGCTTTTTTTTTTTTTTTTTTTAATGCCTCATGGTGAACCTTTTGCAGGTATATAAAGTATTATAATTGCTACTAGTAATTCCTGCTGGGTTTGGTTTGAATTCTGATCCATCTCCATTATTAATTTTACAGTTGTGTGATGAAGGTACTGGTGCAGAGCTGTTGCTGCATGTGAGGGCTTAGACTTGGAAGGACAGTGTTCTCCCTCACTTTTGGTCTGGCGTTTAAGTAAAAGATGTGAGTTGTGAGCAGTAGACTAACAGCGGAAGCTATCAAACAACATCATTCACAGCAGGAAGCTCCTGCTGAGGAGCTCAAAGTGGTTGGCAGCTCTTTTGAATGTGTATCCCTTCGTATATCCCTTGGCAGCTGGCTGGCAGCTCCCTTGAATGCATATCACTTTGAATGTCTATCTTTTTCCCCTCCCCAGGTTTCTGCTTATGTCCACTGGTGCAGCAGCCACCCATGGTGGGGCATAGCAAAATGTGGCAGCAGCTGGCCCTGCTGGATAAGCAAGCAAGGGAGAATCATCAGTCATGAGACCTGAGGAGACTACTGAAAATGAGGGAAGGGTACTACTCAGTAACCCCACTGACTGCAACAAGACAAGTCCAAAGGAAGGCTGGTCTGTTGTGATAAAGGAGAACAGCAAGAGAGGACCTGGAAATGAAGATGGGGGAATTAATTTGTGATCATCAGTCCATCTGCCTGGGTTGCAACATCACCAATCCAGGCTCTTGAAACACCAGGTCCCCTCTTCCAAATGGAAAGTTTTTGTAATTGAAGGACATGCATCTTTGAAACTTTGTCCTACATTCAAGTTAATTGAATCAAAAGCCAGTTCTGCCATTACTTGAGCAGTTAATAAAATCTATTGCCTTATGATGGATTTTGTTTTCTGCAGGCTAGAATGGATCTGTCTTTGTTGTGATTTGTGAGATTGAGGGGAAAACACAAAACATAATCTGTGTTTCTGCTGTACTGAAAAAATTTCACTGTGCTCTCCTAGGGCTTGGAAGTAACTAAAACTGCAGTGATCCTTTCTTCCTTTATTTGATTTATTGAAAATAAAGCATACCTCATTAACATTTTAATAAAGAGAATCTCTTTGCAGCGGTGCTCAGAGTTGTTCTTATTTCTCTCTGTGCAATTCAATGCTCTGAAAGGGAAAATACTATTGAGATCTGTAAGGCATGATTTGTTAGACTGAAACTAAGCATACAAATATACCAAAGCAAAATGCTCTGTAAAGGTGCTGTGTTTGAGAGAGGTGCTTGTCCAATATGTGTGATGCAAAATGGGGTTGGTTTGTGAAGAAATCATCCTTGTAAAGCCATTGGTTCTGGTCATCAGACTCTATCCAATGCTTTAGTGATGATGCTGCTGATCTATTTGGGAAGTTGGCTGGCTCTCAAGGCAGAGTCTCTCCTCAAAGGCTGTTTCACAGTGAAAATATGCTCAGTGCTGCTGAGTGCATGAATGAATAAGCCTCTGGTACCTTCTAGTCTGGCAAAATGCAGCACAAAACTCAACTTGCTCTGTCCTTTCTCCTGTCCCAGGTAAGAAATGTGTGTTTGTCCTTGCTTTTTTTTTATCTTGCTGCTTTTGTGCATTTGGATTTTAAAGTATTTGTAATTCAGGTCTGATTTCTGAGTAATTATACGCTGCTTGAATTACTGTTTAAAGATGCAAGATCCCTGCTACAAGCCAGTTGCTAGGAATGTAGAATCTCATAGTTCCTTGATTCATAATTACAACAAATTTGCTCTGTGATATATAACATTTATTTTTGTTTCCCTTCAGCAAAGGTGGTGGGGGAATCTTTAAAGTATCTCGGTTGCAGCTGCAGCAGCAATATTTTCTGTCATATCAAATGCTGCAACTTTGATTTGTTTCTTTCCTCTGTGGCTTTTGCTGGGTTGTAGGTTTATAGGCAGTTATAGGCAGCTCACATTATTTATTGCTTCTTTAAAAGAAAAAGAAAAGGGGTGAATATGGAGGAGAAATAAAACCAGACCTTGCAAAAGCTTCCCTTCTCCGTACTCTCCTGATAGATGTATAATACTCTGTTAGCGACTTGCTATGTAGCCTTTCTCTTATTAAATGTAATAGATCCCCCTCTGCCAGAAAGCAGGGGAAAAAACACCCAGCTTTAAAAACACAGAGTTGCTAAAGCCCTGCTGCTACTGCTGCTGCTGTCTGTCAAAGCAGAAGGACTTGCCGGGCTTTGACTTCTCAATACCTTCTGGTTGCTCTTTTCCTCTTGCTGCTGTTACAGGGCTCACTTTTTGGAAGCTGTGGAGAGGTCTGAAAATCCTTTGTTGGTGTCCAGCTTAAATGCATCTTTCTCCTTTTGTGTTGGGAGCTCTATAAACTCCTACATCTAGGGACAGCGGCACTGGCATCCTATGCACCGAGAGAAAAGTTAATTCCTTTTTGACTTGCGGTCGAGAGTGTTTGTTAACCCTTAGGGGATTGGTAGAGTGTTGAACTAATGCTTGATTCACGGAGTCTGTGTGCTCCTGTTTGTGTAACTGCAATCTCCAGCAGGGATTTATTCTGTTTTTTTAAAATAGGGTGATAAAGACAGAAAGGACGGGGGGTCACTGTTGAGAGAGCTTTGTTGCGGAAAAGTAAGTAGGAAACAGCAGGGTGAACTGAACGTACACATGCTGTGGATTAAGCCTGGGATTTTTGGGTCCTGGCTTCACCAGATAAGGAGTAGAAGCATGAATGTGGGTGGCTGAAGTTTATAGGACAACGGGAGACTCGGTGCCTGGGGATGTGTGTGAGCAAGCACATAGGCATTTGGGTGGGTGCTTCAGGGAGTGTAACAAATGAAAGTAGCTGCTTTGGGCCATAGGTATGGTGCCTGAATGCACTGGTAAAAGATGAGTTTTGAGGAGCCTGAGTGGCATGTGTTGGTGTTATACAGTTCCTTGCCTACCAGCTTGGGCTGGTAGCAGTTTCTTTTCCCTGCCAGCTTATGCTGAGGCTCTGTGGGCTGGATATGAGGGCTGGGCAGCTTGCCCCCTCTGCTGAGCCTGAGTGGAGCCAATGGGCAAGCTGCCCCTAGTGTGGCTCCCTGAAGGGCTGGGGATCCCTGGAAGGCTTCTGGGGAGCAGGAGTTATCAAAGTGGGCTTAGATCCAGGCTGGGCTGGCAAAGCTGGCTGCTGGGGGGCACTGCCTTGGAGAGTCAGGGAAGGGGTACTGACAGTGTAAGGGTAACCTGTAGATATACTGGGCTAGTGCTCCCTCAGCATGGGCTTGATACCTGCCATATGGACTGTAGTTTGCTTGGCTTTCTCTGTGTTTCAGTCCCTTTTTTGTCCATGTTCCTTAGCACACCTCTGAGTTAAGCAGCTTGAGTTTGGGTTTTCTTTTCCTGTCCCTTGTAGTAAAAGCACTAAGTATATGATAGATGAGGACAGATTTCTAAGGCTTATTTAACTATATAAATAGCAATTTTTTTAACATCGACATCTACATAAAACTCTGACAAGGTGCAGAACACCTGATTCCAAAAACAGCTGTGCACGTTATTGGTAACTCTCAGCAAAACTTCAGAGTTTCTTCTCACTGGGCTGAGCTGAGTTCTAGTATACTGCAGGGCTGAGCTTGTGGTGCCTTAACATTGTTTTGTATTCAAGTGCTCAAACTGCATATCACCTTCTTTATTAGCATATGTAGCTTTAGCTGGCAATGTCTCTACCTGGTGATTTAACACATCTCCAAGTTTACTTTGTAGGTCATGTCTAAGAGCTAATGAATTAGGGAACAAATTAGGCTATAATAAGGATGTGCGCATAATTCTGTCTTCAGGTGTAGGTGGTTGAGTATTGCCAGGTTAAGTACGAAAAGAAAATGATTGCGCTAAGGAAAGAAAAAGGAATTACTGAAATGCTGTTTGGCTTTTCTCGTTGACACACCACACGAACAACTTTCATGTGACAGGAAAAGTAAACAGAAGATTGTGAGAAAATGCAGCCATCTGGCTGTGTAGTGGTTGTATCATATTTTGGGATTTTTTCCATAAGTTTTCTTTTCTGTCTCTCAGTGGTAGCAATAATGCCTTATACAATACAATACGATGCTTAGCGGAACTCGCGAAGCTCAATTTTTATAAACTGATTTCTAAGCAATAGATACTTAATAATGCAGTACTTCCAGTGGAAGTAGGAGACAGGAATAATTTCATTTCAAAGTAATGATAACAAAGTTTACAGCATAGAAAAGTTTGAGGAAATTATCATGTTTGTGGGAACATGAACTGAAAAAGGCTTATTTTCTTATTAAATGATAGCTTCTAAAATTGTTAATTTTGTTTTCTTGGTCTGCATGTAATTCAATTGTATTTCTTTAAAGAAAATGCCATTTTAGGTGTTAAAATGATGAGGATGGGGAATCAGTTTTTCATCTCAACAAAGCAGCCCATTAAGTATGTTGTAAAAATTGTGATTAACAGGTGGATGATTGTTTTGGGTTTAAACCATGACAGTGATGAAGGTTTTTTTTTTTTTCCTTTGGAAAGGTTTACTTTATGCTATTACCAGCCATTTGTCCCGTTTTTACCAAGAGGGAAACCAAACATTAGCCGGAGTAGCGGAGGAAGATGCTTTGCGTAATACTTTAATTCAGGTTTACCTTTAAAACTACAAAGCTTATCTGAAATATACAGCTTTATTGATCCCAAGATGACAATAAAAACTAAGTGTACTTTAGTAGCTTGTGAAGTTCACTATACAGAGTATTGTAAGCAGTAAATGCATATGGATTTTTAAGTCTATCAGATCAGTGTTTTGTCTTGTACTCAAAGGCTATTTTCTAAGGCATATACCCAAATATTTCTTTAAAACAGAACTTGTTCAGAGGCTTGACAGAGGAATGAACGTAATATTTGCAAGTAAAGTTTACAAGATGAGAAATCTGTTTTTCGATAACTTTAACTGTCATGTTCCACTGGATTGCAACTAAGTCAACTGGAGAAATTTATTGATTTTTGCAATCATTAAATCGTTACAATTGCTGTTATAGTGAACAGAGAAACTTAGTCCTAAAACTCCTAAAATGAGTAGAACCTCACTGCTGTGTTCTAAGCTTTTATTTTTCCAGATTCCTCCAGAAGAGGGCTCCATGCACACCTTGAAAGTCAGCACCCACGTATTAAAAGCAAAAGAAATTCATCAGCTTCAAGAAAAAAAAAGAAGTCTTGTTCACGCAAAGTCTGATATAACATTAAGGATTATGTTCAAATTCTGACCAAGCATTTCCCTGTTGTATTGTGTTGCTGTAGGTCTTATTTTGTTTAAGAATGTTCTTTATCTGAGAGTTCTAGAGGAAAAGTCCTTATCTTTTGTGTTACATCTGAGTTGTACATATGTTAGAGAAACTCTAACTCAACTAACATATGCCAGTTATTACATATAATTACTTGCACTGATGAGCATTTTGTGAGCAGGGTACGCTCCTGATTGTTTCAGGCCACCAGTTTTGGTTATGTAGTCAAAAAGAGCTACTATTTGTCAGATAGTGCACTGGAGGGAGGGCTGGCCCCTGGTGAATTATTTTAAAGGTGTTCTTGTATAGGACCTGGCAACACTCCCTACTGCTAAGCATGGGAGATTTATTACAGTAAATGTGGAAACTGGTCATGAAAATGCTCCTAGAGCTACAGCATTACAATTAAACCCACTTTGTTGTATAACACTTGAGACATTTCATTTCAGATGTATCTCAGGCGATATATTAGGAGCTGGTTTCTGTTTCTGATGATAAAAAATTGAAAAAGATTATTCTAGCACATGTAATAACTTTGTGGTGTGATTCATTGAGGGTTATCGACTTGACTTTTAGTGGCTTGTCAGCTAGGAAATGACTATTGTTAAAGAAATTTCTTCGCCCAAGGTATCTCATAAGCAACATCTCGAGCTTAAGTCCAGTCAGGTAATTTGAGTGGTACACTGATAGAAAAAGGTTGAACTGGGTGCCTCTGAGGAGGGTGGCACTCAGAACAAAGATATCCCTGGACCCTTATACTTTGTACAGTCTATACACCAGTTCTTCTTACTCTCTTCGTGTGCTTTGAACATGCCTCTCAATCCAGTGGTGAGTTTTGGTCCAGGGTTGTCTTGTTCCTGATTATATTCTTTGTCTCCAGGTCGTTAGCTGATTCTTATCTTGACAGGTTGCATCTTCTGCTCATAGTCCTGGCTTCCTTATCTTCCAGCTTGCACTGGCCTTGGAGCCTCCCTTCAAAAACTGTTTGCCAAAGCAACAGTTCAACATAAGATCAGTCATTCAAAGCTTCTGGCAGAAGGTTCCAGAAATTTCAGGAACTCATGCTGAAAGAAGCTATTCAAACACACAGTTAAAATGATTCAGCTAACAATTACCAACAGTATTTCTGAAAGGTATCACAATAGACCAGTGCAACAGGAACTATTAGAACTATGTTGATGGCAACAGTGGTGCCTGTTCAAGAAGAACATGAAGTTCTGCCTTTCATTTACTTCCTGTTCTGTTTTGTCAGATAAATAGGCTCTTCCCATTCTATTAATATTTAAGGACAAGCTAGATAAGAGAGCTGTTAGTGTTATACTCTTCCTGCAACACTGCTGTAGTCACATCTCTAATCTTCAGCTGCTGGCTGGTACTGATGTGCTGTGTGTCAGAATTTTGGCCTCAGGTTTCAGAGCTTCTGTGCCAGCATAAACCTTTTGTGGGGGGGAAGAAGGAGGACAGTGGTTGACTGCCTCATTTAGGACTTGAGGCAGAAATGTGAGGTTAGAGGGTTTTTAATTGTTTCATTGAAATATCTTTGCTATGTCTTTGACACGTGCAAGCACTAAATTAACTTTTTTTTTTTTTGGTGTATCACTAGTATTTAAACCAGCAAAAGTTCATCTGTACAAGAAAAAAAGACAAATCTGTGATGCTCACTGGAGAGGAGAGACAGAATGAGAGAGATTTATCATTTGTAGGAGACTAAGTGGGCTATAGCTCTTCACAGTTAACTCTGGACGATATTAGTGGTTTCTTGATCATGGCCATATGGCCATGGCCATCACTGTGCCCTGCCCTAATCAGCAGATGGATGGGACCAGCCCAGATGGGAAACTGTGTTTTTCTATCACTTCATGTGTCCTGCAGCTAGCACAACATTAGTATATAGAAATCAGCAGGATATTAAATGCCAAAAAGGAGTGAAAAATAAGACTTGCTTTATTAACCACAGTTTCATTATTCAAAGGGCTTGGGAATTTGTCCATTGCATTTTTTTTTTTTAGTGTTGTGGACCGTGTTCTCTGTCAAATGGAAGAATCTATTTCTTTGGAGGCCTTACTGTTTTGTATTAAAGGAACTAATTCCACTACTAACTTATCCAATATTCTACTGTTTTGCACCATTAATTTTCTTGGCTAAAGAAAAAAAAAGAATTTAAGGTTTGGTGTGATAGAGCTGGTAAAATCTGTTCTAAGAACAGACTAAAATAAATATGAGCTATAAAAAGTCGAATTGGGTGGATCTTTTCAGCATGCAGCAGTTATCAGTATCTCCAACCACTTGGAAAAGCTGATTAATGTGTTTAAATAACTTCTGATACCTATTAATATCCATGTATGGATGTCTAATTTGGTACCCTTTTGGTCCTTGTTTTTAGGTATATGAACGTCCCCCTTCAAGCTTTTGAAGTGTCTCAAAATGGGGTGCCCATATGCAGCTCAAGCAAATACGTTTTTATTGCCTAAGGTTCCTCAGACTCCATTTGATAAAGGTTCTACTCCCCAAGTTTTTTGAAAAAAATCCCTAATAACAGTTTTTTATTTCAGTCTAAACACTTTATCCTATTGCTGTGAACAATTGATGTTTAAGTCCTTTTTGGTAATGCAATGCGTATATTTCTAAAAGCTAATATTTAATTCCCAAGGACTTTGCAGTCTGATATGTACTGAAGAGCAAATAGTTCTTGTGTGTATGAAACCTGTGTTAATATGAGTGGGTTTCTAAAAGCATGCAGAAGTTTTTGGCGAATGAGGAATCACGGAAGATGGACCTTGTATTACTTGAGTGCAACAAGGACTCAAAATACTGAAAATCACAGGTTCTAGGCCATTAAGCTGTCATATATCACAGTACTGTTAAAATGACTGCCTGCAAAGAGGTACGTACACATAAACTTGAATGTAGTATAAGAGATGCCCATTTGCAAATACTTATTACTACTTCTGTGTAGAAGACAACTGCTGAAAGTTACCCCCTCTTCCTCCCCTGAACTATGTTAACTGTGAGTGCTCCTTACTTGCTTTAGGGCAAAGTTGGCAAGCGTGGCTGGAAACACAACTAGGGCTGTGTTTCTGTATTGATTGTGTACATTAATGGCTGTCTGCCACTAGGACAGTAACACATCCGTGGCAGAGTTAGAAAGAGGATGAATACCTTCTCATATTGCTTCAAATCAATCCGTAAAACAGTTAGCACGTTTAGATTTGTTTGAATTACGATGGAGCAAAAAAGCATGTTACAACATATCACACTGATAATCGGCTCATCTATTTTATAGACACTTAAACTATCTCTTTTCATTGTCTTGGGATAATTTGAAATTGCAAGAAGGACCTCTATGCAAACTGTTTTTAAATAAGAGCCTTTGAGTCAAAGACAGAGGATTTCTAACCCATAAGAGTAAAATAAAAGCTGGCAAGTGTCCACGGAGTCACTGTATAGAGGCAGACATTCTAAGCTGCTGTAAATTCATCTGGATCCACTAGGGAGCTATACCAGCATGTGTGAATTAGGAGTGTGATCCATAGCTTGTACAGGCAGCATACAAGGATGGAGGTTGGGAGGAATCATGTAAAGTTGCCCCCTTCCCTAGTGTTTTCTAGTTTTCTTAATGTAAGATGGTCTTTGAAGTGTCTGTCTTATTTTAACTTTGAGCCAACTGTGGGTAACTGCTTAGGAATGGAAACAAAACCCTGGGAACAGTATTCCGAAGATCTTGTATTTTCCCATAGTCAAACTTGCTGGCTTTGAGTTCCCCTAGTGCCGAATAAGGTGTGTTTATACATTCCTCTAGAGACAACCCTCTGGTTTCCCTGAGGAACATGTTTTATCCAACAACAAACAGCTATATCAAAATGTGAAAGCTGAACATAACATTGCACTATAGTTGACAAAGCAGGAAATCCAGAGCATCTGGTACCTTGCTCCCTAAATGAAAGGATATGGAATTATCCATTAGAATTGGATGGGCATTTCCTTCCCCATTAACCCATTGTCTCAGAGCCTTGTCAGAGGAAGCTGAGCAACTTCAACTGTGACATGCAGCAGGAATGGTTACCTCAGCTGCAGATTTAAGCTGTTCAGTACCATTAGGTAACTGGCCAAATTAGAAGGTGTTCATTTTGACCTTCTACCAAGATATTTGTTGGATTTACACAGATTAGTTAATAACGCAGAAGTGTGGCATTTTGTGCAGTGAGGACATTGATTATTGCAATCTGACTTCATCTCTTTAGATTATAACTTTGGACACAGTGTGTTACCAGGAAAAGAGATAAGAATGCTAGGAATAAATCTTGAAACTTTTGTATCTTGTTGAAATGACTCCTGGTGTAACACATCTCTCCCTTTTAGTTTTCTGATTTGCAATAGCAAAACTCTGTTGCTTGCACTAGTATGGGAGCAGGTCTCCAGTGGACATGGATTAATTGCACTGTCCTGCTTTGTGCTATCTAGGTGAAGGATGTTTAGTATCGATGCCATGCGCATTACTACTGTGTGCATACTGGGAGGCTTACATGGCTTTTATTAGTATTATATCTGAGCACCCTGCAAATGGTAATGAATTTATCCTTGCTTCCCTAAAGTGAGTGCTGAGTTATGACAGGAACATTATTCTGAAATGGGAGACAGCCTCCGACATCTGCCCATTTCAATGACTTTAGCTCTGTTATCTTTGTTGAGTAATGATGTAGGCTGCTGTCACTTGTGCTGCTGCTGTTGATTCAGTAGTCACAGTTCATTGTGCTATACAAAAATTAATTCTGATTGGAGGGAGGCCAGAATAAATTCGGTCTTAAACCAATCAGAAGCTTGTGCATGTAATACTATTTTAATAATGTTGCTCAACTTTCAAGAATATAATTAGGTATAATTAGCCAGAGAACCATCTATCTCTATACAGCCAGATTTTTGTGGATATAGGAAATCAAGGAGAAAAAATTTTAGCGAATGACTGCAGAGAGTTCTTAAGCATAGAGAAAATGGAGTGTACTTGCTCATAACTGGTGTTTATGTGATGGCTGCTGGTAAAATTATCAGCTGAAGTAAAGGAGGAGGACAAGGCTGGCAGCGCTATATATACTCACAGTATTTGAGACCAAAACAGTGTGGGATAGAAGACGGGCAGATAATATACAACCAAGTATGCTTCCAGCTCTTGGGTTGTAGGTGCTGGATATTTCCACTGCAATATGAAACATAAACTCAATGACTGAACATTTCTCCCACTGTCTGTTCACTGGTGAAGGTTCCAGTCTTCTTTCCTTTCCTCAGGTTGGAGGAAGCAGAGATACTGAACATTTGGACTTCTCTGGTATGAAGTAAGCTGCTCTTCCACTCCTACATCTAGTTTTTGGAAGTGCAATGTTGCCCTCCTAAAGTGTCGTTGTTAGTGAGATGCACCTCAGCATCTGAATTCCTTGTGTGTGTATGTGTGTGTGGAGAAATCACATGGATGGACCATTTGTTAAACGCTCAAAATAAGAGAATCTGTAGACTTATACAGGTTATCGTAATTAATCTCTGACTTTGTGGAACAGCTACCTCTTCCTATGTTATTATGTCCCTCTGAAATGAGAATTCAATCTTACACTTGTTTCCCAAGAATACTGTTTTCAAAGTGTTTGCTCCTTCTTAAGTTAGACATTCAAACAGAGAACCTGTTTCTTGCTGTGCATGGGAGCTAAATGTTGATTGCAAGTGGCTGAAGGAGTTTCGCTAAAATAGCAACTGACTTGGTTGTCTACTGTAACTCATGTTGAACCCAAACAGAATTATTTTCCCAACTTCTTCCTGGCTTCTGATTTCCACGTGCTCTGTGTTCGTGGGGTCTAGCTGGGATATGAAGGAAGAAAAAGCAATCATGCAGAGCATAAGTGGTTCTCCCTGCCTTACCCCCAGGCTGTCTGGAAGCATCAGCATTCCTGTTATTTCCTTGCTCAAATTACTTTTTCTCTGTTCCACTTCATCTGCTCAAGAAGAGTCAGATAGTCTGAGTGCTTTTAGTTTTTCTACTCACTCTCTTCTGGAACTTCTAATGTTGGGGGAAAGAGTGAATACTTTTTACTACTGTCGTTTAATTTAAGCTTTGACAGGCCCTTTTGGAAAGTCCATCTCCGTTTCTGGTGCTTAGATGTTTTTCTTTTGGTGACAGATGTGAAAATGATTTACCTGCAGCAAGAGGAATATCAGGCAAACATAAGGAGTCACTTTCTTCTAGCATTTTGTGTAGGTCCTGGTTATTTTCTCTGGGTAATCTGCAGATTGCCCAAAGTTAGTGCAGTGTTAAATTGTGACCTTTAGCTAATGTGGTTAGTCAACTGTCTTGTACTGTTAGTACTGGTAGACCAGTACTAACAGTGTACCGGATCCAAATCTTGTGTGTTTCTTCCTATGTTCATATTACCCTACTCCTTTCTCCCACAGTCCCCTAAGGCAGTCTATTTGCCTGCACATGTGGGAAAGAGGATTTAATTTAGCTGCCCCATTAAAAGCTTTATGTTGGTGATCTCTTAGAGCCAGAAGTGCTGGGATAGTTAGCAATAAGCATGCTGACATAGCAGCTGAATTTTTTGTCTCTTTCCTTGGCTGGCTGAGGAATACAAGAAAGATAATTAAACCTTAACACACAACAAAGGAAGGGAAAACAAACCAATGGAGAAAACCAAAATATTATTAACTGTCTTGCAACTTTTTGTGGCTGTTAAGATTTGAAAAGCAGCCCCTTATTTTTGATATCTATACTTATATATTAATAATTTATATTATTTATATTTACATTAGTTAACAGGTGCATACAGGACTGGAGCACAGCATCTAGTCTGATTCTGCTTGATTTCCACATCTTCATTTTCATTGAGTCTTACCTGCTAGTTCAGGCTGACACCCACATCCAGAGCTCCTGCTTGTGTCTGGATCTGAAGTTGCTAGCACCAGGAACCACAGTACTTTGTTTTGTGCACATTTGTGTGTGTATAAACAAGGTAGTTAACAAAAGGCAGGAAATTTCATCTGTATCTGTTTCCAGCATTCATTAGCTGTCCCTTCACAGAACTCTCCCATACACTATATTTTGGTGGGACGTGTTTATTATTACTTGCTGTACACCTTAATGGACAATGTTTATCTCTGTCTGCTGCTTTGACATTGTTGTGTTCATCATCATTAAATTCATGTTACTGAAACTTTGCAAAACTGGTTACTGCGCGGATGAAATAAAACCGAGCGGTATCTTCGACTAATTGACTACTGAGGTTGCAGAGGGAAGGGGAAAGGGCAGAAGAGAGGGCAAACCATGCATAAGCCGTGAGGCCAAACCAGCCTTCACTGCAGGAGACCGTATTGCAGTTTGTTTTGGAACTTTCTGTGCCACTTTTAACAGTCTGAAATTATTTGATGTGTACCAGAAAGGTTGTTTCCCACATGTCCTCTGTGTAACACAAGCATACACTCAGACTGCATACTCAGGAAAGTACGTCCCAGAGGAAATTAAAAGGCAGAACCTGGGAGGGGAAGGACAACAGTTATGGCTTTCTAGTAATAAGCCAGGAAAATCTGTGCAATGCCTTTCTGAAATAAATATTATGGGGCAGCCATTATGAAAGATAAATGCTTCAAAGTTCTGTCAGACATTATGCAATTTTTCCCTTCCCCAGCCACGTTTTCTAACATATAACTTCACAGACTTATCCTCTTTCTTTTATTATCTGACATCTCTTAGAGGCCAGCTGAAGAACAAAGATTAAAGGGAAGAGAACCTGACTTCAGGCACATTTGCAAACTGTTCTGCAGATTCTTCCATGCTTAAAACGGAAACAACCCTCCCCTGACAACTGAACATACACTTCACCTACAATGGATCTGCTTCTGATGCTGCATTCCTGGGGTATTTGCACGACTCACCATTCACCTGGCGATGCTTGTCTTTAAGTACTGATAAAGAGAACACAGCACAGTCCAAATACATTTGAGCTTTTGAAACATTGGAAACAAAAATAAAACAAGTTACTTTGCAGTTTTTCCTTGTACATGTCTAATGACTGAAAGCAGACTAGCATTCTTAATTCTCCTTCCATAGCATAGAGGCTTCCAGGCCTGAGATCCACTGTTTTATACCTGCTGTTGCCAGAACAGTGTGTGTGCGTTGGCTTTGATTGCTCCGATTCAGGAATGGGCCTGTAGTTCAAGTCTGCTGGATCCTAAGATCTTTTATTGTTTCATGAACTATACTTCTATGGTTGGAACGCTGGTCTTGGTTCACTTGCCTGGTGAGCAGGAGTCTGTATTTCAAGTATAAAATATCACTGTAACAGCTACTTTAAATCAGTAATACCAATATAAAAGTAAGTCTTGGGTACCAGTGGAAAGTCTCTGCCTAAATCCTCAGCTAGTCACAGCTTTAGTTAGTTTGGTTGCAGCCACCTCTTAATACCATGGTGAGCAACTTGAAAAAGTGAGTAAACCCCCTTGTTTAGTTAGCACTGCAGTCGGCTTGCTGCAGGGTTCATTCTCACCCTTAGTGAACCCCTCTGTAAGGGCTGGGCTTTTAAATAGCAGCCTGGCTGAGTCAGGGACATGCCAGTCCTGTTACGCTGCCACTCCCCATTTTGGGACTGCTCCCGAGGAATATGTGTAGTTCTGAATATGGCTCCAAACATGATGGGAACTGAAGATCTCCTTCCTTTCCCTCATAAAACTATTGTTGATTTGTGGGTGCCTTCCTTCGGTTTAAAGCAGAGGAAGTACATGCAGTACATCTCTCCCAGCCTGTGAGCTAGATGTACATGGTGTGCAGAGATTGTGCCAAGCACTGGAGATAGGGGTAGGTTTTGAATGATCAGGGTACACTTTCCTCTTAAGCCTCTTTGAAGAAAAGGAAGCCTACATAGCACCTGATAAACTACTTTGCAGCTGGTGCACTGGAATTTGGCTGTTGCTCAGGTCTGAATCTGCTTGACTCAGTAGTCCCTCAATATATTTGTACTACCCTGCTGCCTGTCACAGGTTGGTCAAATCTAGTGCAGCAGGGAGGAACATTTTTCCCTTCTCATCCCACCTTCTTCTTTCCTGGTTCACTGTGTAGTTGCCTCCTGTGGCTGTGGTTACATGGATTTCATTAACAGCAGATCTTGAACAATCTGCTTAAATAATAATCAGCATGTCTTTTAATTTGCCCTTCTTCCATACATTTGTTGTGAATCGGTGAGCTATCTGATCAGCTAACTACCTTAGCATCTGTAAACAAATCTCTCTGGTTTTGTTCAGTGCTATCAGCAGGGCTTCTTTCTAAAGCAAGGCTCCTGGACTGGAAGGTGTCTAATACTTGTGGAGCCTGAATAGAGAGGAAGAGGAGTAAGCGTGCAGTTTAATGGATAAAGAGCATCCTTCATGGGTGGGATTCCTTGGTATTCTGTCTTGTTTAGCAGTCCTCTGCTGTAAAATAATTAGTCCCTGGGGAAGCAGCACTAGTACATCGAACTTGCCATGTCTCCCAGCCAAGGTTTTAGCTGTTCCCTTCAAAAAAAGCTGCTTTTTGCTTAGTCTCCTTCTGGCCAAGGTATTTTATTTCTGTAACAGCCTAGCTTTGGCTGGAGAAAAGTAGGGCAGGGGGCTTTCTTAAGCAATAATTGTGGATCCTTGAGCTGAGGGGGCTTTTGAGCTTCATTGAGAATCTGAACAGTAAAGCAGTGCCTTTTTCCACCAGACACGTTTAAGGCTGACTTTTGGCATGAATACAAAGTTTGGTGTCAACCGTGTTTCATTACCAAATATAGTGTAAATCTTACTGACAGGGTTTCCAGGCAGCTGTGCCTGAGGAGGATGTAGGCAGTGAATGTAACTGAACATCTGAAGCAATTTCTGATATCTGTACCTAGCACTGAAGCACACACACCAACAGGATCAGGACAAAACGGTTCTTTTTCCATCCCTTGGCCTGTTTCCATGTGGACACCCTCCTTTGGGTTGTGGCACGCCTTACTGTGCTTGGCTAGTGCTCCTGGGGGCAGAGCCCACCTTGGCACTGGGGAATGGCTGATGGATAACTGCACTCAGAACATTTAGTGCCTCACTTTTCTCTTAACAGCCTCATCCTTCTTGAGCGTCTTGATTTCAAGTGTCTGTTGAAGCACTGTAAACAGATTTCCTTTGGTTGTGTGGCACTGCATGCTGTGTTGCAATACATTTTGTCTACTTTAAATCTGTTAGTGATTCATTAGTTTACAGTTCCAAAAACCAATTCCAAAGGGATCACTCATCTCCCTAGAGCAGTGAAGATATTTTCAAGTTGGCTACACAGTGTTATGGCAGTGTGTTTGAGACTTGCCTTGGGTCTCAAATCATGTGGCAATGATACTGCCAAAGGCTGCCAATTCAATGGGGGATTGCACACAGATTCCATGGGTGGGAACTTGCAATATTATTAGTCACAGCTAATAATAGTTCCTCTTGACTTCTGAAATGTCAGAATGGACTCATGAGTAACTGCACTTTGGAAAGTATTAACCTTTTGTTTGCCATCAGCAGTAGTCCATAACTTGTTCAGTGCTGCCTTATGCAGTATATTAGAAACCAGGATTCTTAATATATCTGTCTGTGAATTGACTAGTGTCAAGGTCTGAGTTGCAGCATCTCTCTGGGGACTGACGACTGTCCTGTACGTGTAGCATAACTAGAAAAATGTACTTCTGCTATCCAGAGATTCCTCAGATCTATTGAGCATGTGTTTGTCTCCTTTTCCCCATCTGTAAAGGGCTTTGAAACCTAATAGAAACCTCAAGTGTACTACAAAAAAAAAACAAACAACAAACAAACCAAATAAACTGTAGCATAAACAAGCAACTCTGTTTTCTTTGAGAGGGGTCAGTTACTGTCTAAGACACCAGTCCCTGAGTTTGGTCAGGGCTTTTGGAGTTTCTGGGTATACCTGCTAGACCAGTTGCTCTAG
Organism: Neopsephotus bourkii; assembly: GCF_033783945.1. NCBI lineage: Eukaryota > Metazoa > Chordata > Aves > Psittaciformes > Psittacidae > Neopsephotus > Neopsephotus bourkii. The sequence continues at coordinate 146,762 of NW_026900562.1, forward strand.
AGCTTGGCCTTTGGGCAAGGAACAATAACTGCTTTGCAGAGAATGTCAGGTTTTCAATTGCTTTATGAACCAAGTGAAACAAAAAGTAAAATATTTCTAAATGCTCTGTTGAGCTAAGATTTTACTCTTTCCTAGACTAGCCATTTATTTCTATTTGCTGTCTAGTGCATCCAGCATGGTATGAGCAGTATATCTCTAGCTGCAGGATTTACTGGACTGCTGGAAGTGAATCAGTAAGGGATTTTGATATGTTTGCTCCAGAGCTGCAGAAACTGATAAATGAAAAAACTACAAAAAACAAGTTCTTTTAGTCAAAAGGTGTTAACGTTTAGAAGACTGAGAAATTAAGCCATGAGCTTTTGCGTCCGTTTGAGGATATAACAAAAAGCATAGCTCCAAGGCAGAGGAGCTGATTTTCAAGAGACACCGGACACTTGTTCCTCCTTGTGATTAGACTAAAGCTGGGGCACTTGCCTCTTGCCAGTACAACACTGACTGGGAATTTCATGAAGTTAAGCTCTTAGTTGGAAATCAATGCAAATACAAGGGAAAGACAGATAACCTGTACTCAGAGTGCCTCTTCTCAATTACCTTTTACAGCTATTTACTATAATTAAGAACACCTGGTGGGTTTATGTTTCAAAGCAGAGTTTTACCACTGTTGGCTGTGAATAACCTTACAAAACGGAGGGGCCTCACTTTCTGTATGCGACTATACTTCTTACTCTTCTTGATTTCTGTGAGAAGTTAGATGATAATATCACTTAAGAGCAGGAAAAAGTACAAAGTAAGAAAGTAGGTGCTGCAAAGTGCTATAGGAAGTCTTTACCAAGTAGGGTCATAGTTCAGGAGCCCCATATTGTGCATCAGTACACATTTTCCCTGGTATTAAGCATGTTTTGTTGGGAGGGATCTTGGAAAGAGTCCTACACTCTTTCTTTCTATTTATTGGAAGTAAAACTTTAATTAAAATATCTAGTTTGTATCTTTATGGAAAAATCCATATCTCTATTTCTGCAGAGCATCTATCTGCCAGTATTTAATCCTTGTCTTAATGATACATTGCACTCATCTTGTGACAAAGAAGATGTATTTTTAGTGTACTTGGGTAGGGCAGTGAATAGAATGACTTCACCTGAAATGGAAGCTTGACTGCTGTCGTTATTGTTCAACAATCTGAAAACATCATTGACATCAATGCTTTTCTAAAAGTAAAATAAGATTAAGATCAATGAATATTTTCTTTTTCCCTTTCTGAGTTCGTATATTTTTTTTCCTTCAGGAAAATGAAAACGACAAAATTCTATCATTTTCTTTCATTGACACCTTCTGAGTGTTTAAAGCAAGTTGTGTGCCTACAAATCTGAAAAGAAAAGCAGAAATATTTATCTTGTAATAAGTTCTCTTATTCCTCCTTTATTTGCTATATCTTATCCCCTCTGCTCTCTAAGTCATGATAAGCAGGCGCTAGAAAACATATTTTATATGAGGATCTATGTGAGTTCTGGCAGAGGGACAATGGATTCCTTTCAGCTCCTCTTCACCACTGCTGGGTAAACCCCATCTTCACAGACTCACAGAAATCTTCACACTATCCTTCAATTCAAGATCATTCTCCTTCGTCATCCTGACAGGTACTAATGTGCAAAGGCATTAATGGAACTATGAAATTAAGTTGTAGATATTCTTGGAGATGCAATGTCAAAAAAGTCAGTAGCACATATGACAATTGCTGGATCCATGTTTCTATTGCGTTTTAGACTTGTTGAAAGAATTAGATTCTTATTCTGTCCTCATAATGTCTGCAATTAGCTATGATCTAATGAAAGAGTGGGGGTGGTCTACAACAATGCTTCTCAGTCTCCATGACAGAATAAATCATTACAGTTTTCTCCTTCCCTGTAGTAATGTGTAGACTGAGCTCCGAAGTAGGTAGCCAACTCTTAGCAAAGTATTGATGCAGACACCATATTCTCAAATGGCTCAAACTGCCATGTTAAGTCACTGTTTCCCATTGTGTGCAGTCTTACTATGAGATGATCTGAGGACAACTGCGAGAAGTGTTACCTGCCCAAACCTTCCCACATAACTAAGTTAGTATATGTGTAGTATCCTGTGCAGCCCAGAAATATCATATAACATTTAGTGTCCTCAGTGAAATATTAGCTAGAAATCTTTCATCTTACATCCAATAACTTGCAGCTGGTTACTGCAAATTAATGTATATTTTTTTTTATAGCACAATACAAACTAAAGTTTAAGACTGGTAGCTAAGAATTAGCTATTTAAATAATATTTCATCAGACTCTTGTATGTGAAACACTTGGTAAGAAACACAGTAATATTGCTCAGCATGAGTAATAAAGTTCAAATATGAATTTACATTTATGGTAACCATATGTTTATATTTCTTCAATGCTAGCACTTTTTTTTAGATGTCTATTTTAGCAGGCATACAGCATTTGGAATTAAAGGCTTGATTTTTAAACTTTGTCCTTATTTTGGCTTTATGCTCCAGAGCAATGATTGTAATTGTTTCTAAAAATCCAAGTTGTATATCAAAGTGTCAGTAACAGTTAAATATTTTGTCTATTTTCTTAGTTTAATATTTAGGTTGGTAACAGAAAATAAAAAATCAATTTTCATTCTCTGAGGAGTCTTTAAAATTCAACTAGGCTTGGATTTTGTAAACAAAACTATGATATGAAAAAGGGTAAACTTTCCTGAGCTTCTAGTGAACACGCATATGTCTGAATGTCCTTGCTATTCTTATACCTTTAATTGTAAGCTGTAAGCCTCTTCAAAATATTATGTAAGCACTGACAACATTTTCAGTGTTAGTACAATGCATTAAAAAGTCTTTTGTGCAGTCTCTGACTATTAAGGACAAATCACCGAACTACCTCACCTGCCTGTAACACACACTGTTGTACTTCTGTTCTTTAACACACAACAAATTCCAGAGTTCAGATTTGGGATTTTGGAATCTGAACTAGAGTGAAGCATTTCATGATAGAGAGAGGAGATGGAATGTGGAGGTATTAGGTACTGTAATCAAGAGGATGCTATTTGAAGGCATACACATTGTGGGGTTGTGTGTATACACAATGTGAAAGTATGGGGGAATATATACACAATGCAGGTAAGGCAAAAGCAAAAGTAAACTTTGCAGATTTTCTCATACTACAGTGTCTTTGTTATTGGGTGGTTAATACGTGGTTTGTAACTTGTAATTCTCTTAACTTACATTCACACCTTAAGGTTGAAGTTTCTGAAATTAAGAACAAATGTGACTCAATTTGGGTTTCACTTCAAATTTCTCTAAACTGAATCTGGGGTATTGATATAAAATCCAGTCAGAACAGTCCTAACTCTTGCTCTTATGTTTTGAACCTATCTATTTTTTTAGCACACTAAAATGTGCATTACTGCTATGAAAGTAAGTGCTCACATAAGCTGTTTTGAGTGTCTTTATCTTCAAAATAACCCATCCCGGCTGTATAGTGGACTTGCGGGTTTATGCTTGTTAAATTCTTACAATGACAGCACTGGTAAATAAACAGCAACTGAGGAGTAGTTTGAAGGGCCGGTCTATTAGAAGTACAAATAAAGACTCTCTAGGTTTGACAGCTTCTCAAATGTCTGGTTGTTATCCTAAAGAGCATCGTTCAGGACCATGAGGATTCATTCCTTCCTTCCTGTACAGTTTTCGGAGGCTGGATCTGATGATTTTTAAATGCAAGTGCTCTTTGCCTAAACATGCAGCCTCAGAAAGGGATTTCTTATTTGGACAAACATTAACCCACGTGAATTACAGCCAAAAAGATTTGGGCCTGTATAAACCATAGGAGTTGTCACTTTGAAATTCTGGAAATACTTGCTCACAAGAGAATACTGATGTGATGTTTAGAAAGAGCCCGAAAGCAAAATGTCAAAGTATGTGCAGACCTTAGAGATGCATTAGGTGTAACTATATGCAGAATTACTTAGAGCAGACTACAGAATGGTGTTTTTATTCTCCCTTGTGGTGCCATGTTATAGTAGAAAATTGTGTGTAAAGGAGGCAATGGAATGTGTTTGCTTTTAAGTACAGTGACATGTCCTAATTTAGACCTAATTTTCATTGCTGTAACATTACTTGTAATAATGTCTAACGTCCTCAGAATTAATTTGACTGGAAAAATTCCAGAAGGACTTTCAATTTTTCTCATTAAAAACATTATCGATGTCTTAATTAGGCACTGTTATTAATGGTAATATTACTCAATTTAGAACTGCACACTTAAGATGTGGTTACCTCTAGCGTGATTAGTCAGAGAAGCTCTGCTACGCAAGGATGCACACTAGAATTTTGAACAGTTAAATATTTAGAGCCAGATGCTCAGCTGTGTAAATTGTGTGTCTACTATGACCTCAATGGAGCTAGGCTAGTATATGTTAACTGAGGGCTTGATGTCTAAAGCTGTAAACAATTGTTTCTGGCTGATCTCCCTCAGTGTGTCTCCCTTTCTGGTGTTTGGGGTTTTTATCTCTAAATAATGTACTTATGATAAAGTAAGTTTATGAAATAATACTTATATATTCATGTCTCCAGTATAAGCTGTTTAACTGCTGAAATTAAGCTGGACTCACTCTGTACTTTTATTTCTTCTTCTCCATGTTATCCCAGGGGGCATTTCACTGACTTATGTGAACTAGCTCCTCATTTAGAACACAGTTCAAGGACCTTTTCTCAGTTCCTTCGACACTAATGGGCTCTGTTACAAGCTTCAAGTTGTGGTAATTCACTTGATTAGGGCCTTCTGCTGCTATATATAAGGGTAGAATTAGGTGGAACATATTATTTGCTTGCCTAGACACAGATTTATGCAAACTTTTTAAGTATTCTGTGGGCCTGTTAATGTGTGTGTTTTCCTGTTAGAAGACTGAAAGGAGCTATTTAGATTTACTATATTTGTGCCTGGCTTCATTAGGAAAAAAGAACCCATGAGAGTGTTCAGAGTGTTCAGTTCTGTAATTACTGGCTGTCACTCCTGTTTGTTACTTATATTTGTTGTGATTGTGAGTGGGAAAGGCTGTTGGCCACATTGGCTGTCGCATGTTGCTCTGTCATTTTAATTGGGGAAGCTTTTACAAAATGAAGCCTGTATTTGATTATCATAAGGGTATAAGACTTCACTTATCTCCCTCCCAGGCCCCCACAACAAATGTTTCAGCTTTTTAAATTGTCTGAAAAGTGAGGTATCTAAATCAAATGGAATATAACATAGCAATTTTTTTTTTTTTTTTTGCATTCTGCTACTCAATCCGAAGTGTTTTCAATGTGTAAAATGTCACCTTAGCTATGTACAAGCTCATTTGCCTGGCAAAAAAGAAAGATAATTCTTATGTAAACTCTGTGAAACCTAGACTTGTGTCATCTTGTAGGTAGTTTAACCATGAAATGAACAGTTATCATGTGTTGAGGTTAAGATGGACAGATGTGCATGTGGCTGTTGAAGCAAAAGGCATCTGGATATATAATTGGTATATGGGATAGTATCGAAGTCTCAAAATGGTACAGACATTTGCATCTGTTCACTGGTGTATATAATGACGAGTTATTTGGGGTAGTAGGGTGTGAAGCTTAAAAGGAGCTTAATGGCTTTTCCTTCAATAAATCATTTCACTACAGCAGTGTCATATTTTATTAGCTTGTAATTTTGTAAAAGTTAAAATTGAGCATAATGTTGCGTATAATTCTAGAACATCTGGTAGCAATATCTAGTAGCAGCTGTTTAGTACCTGAAATATAAACAAAACATGATTTTATTCATAGTTGTCATAGTTAATTTTCCTGGAAGTACTAGTTTTAGAGAAGGCGCACTAGGAAATAGGTCTTGTCAGAAGGAAGAATAGGTGGAAAATGAGATATCATTTAAAACTTGAGCAAACAGAGCAGAGAATCACATAAAATTTGGACTAGGAATAGTGGTATGCTTATTTTTTTCTACTGAAATAAAAAAGAAAGCTTTAGAAGAAATCCTAAAATGAATTACAGTTCTTAAGTACAATGTGCTATGGAACAGAAGAACATAATATTAATACAATTTTAACAGATCACAATTTTTTACATTGTTTTTTTCAATTCATACCCTGATGAGGGAAATTATCCAGCGCTTTGACTGTGTTGATGTACATACAATTGGGTTACTGTTGCTTCAAAAATAAAAAAAACAAACAAAAAGCAACTCCACAAACAAAACTGAAAACAAAGTAAGGATTATGTGATGGCAGTGTTTTTTTTCCCTCCTGCAGTTCACTTATTACTTTTGCTGTCTTGTTCTAACTTGGGAGTCGAAGGAAATGTGGGGATTGCATTGTCGCATGACAGGAGAGCAGACAGAATATCTGCCTTTAGCCTGCTGCAACTTGTATTGCAACCTGTAATACCAGCCAGATGCCACTCTGAAGTTTCGCGTTTCAGGCTCTCTCTTTCTGTCCTAGGGCATTAAATAAATTTAATCATTGAGGGTGAGATGATGTAGCATCTGCTGAGGCTCCCCTGGACATAGGGAGTTTAACTCTTTTAACACAAATCTTTCTTGTCCAGTGTGTTTCGCATACCGCTAGCAATAAGAACGTGGTGTATGGTAGAACTGAATGTGCACCATCAAGTAGCTGTTCATGTGGCATGTCTCTATAAACTGTTCCTTTTAAATCTTGACACTGTAAGAATCAGGGACATTAGACAAATAATCTGACTTCAGTGTTACTTGTAGCAGATTCTGGCCATTCTGAAGTCAGTGATGGGATTTATACAGAAGCAGATTAAGATCTCGGAATATTGCAGAGCGCCAAAAATTGTGTGTGTGGTACCAGCATCTTCTCCTTTGATGCCCCTTTCTTGATTCCTCTGGGGTATGAATTCTATTTGGGGCACAAATATTCTAGTAATCCATTTATCCAGTCATGTTTAAACTGCCTGTACAGAATAATATCACTTCAAGGGTAGACTAATGTTGATATGACACACAAACAGGTTTTCTCACTCTGTATTTCTGATAAGGATCCCTGTTGAGAGCAAGCAGTTAACTGTGATACCAAATGTCTGTTTTTCCTTTTCACTACCTAGTAAGGGCACAAGAGGACTTTTTAAGAACATGAGCATAATGAAGTTTATTTCTGTCTGGGGCATTGGTATTCTTTTGATGTTAGTTTATTTCCAGAAGTGATTAACAGTCACCTATCCAGCATCTTGATATGTGCCTGCTATGAGTCTGAATGTATGTGTTGCAGAACAAGGAGATCTCTGTGGCTGTGAAGGAACAATTTTGTGTCATTCTCTGCACATTTAACTAGAAAAATTCCTTATATTCTGTTACAGTGAAGTGACAATTCAATGGATGATTCAGGTGCTATACCTGTATGTTCTATTTAAAAACATTATGCAGTATGGATATTCAAGTGTAAATAAATTATAATCATAGTCTTATGATGAAAGATGCTAAATATCAGTAATTTTATATTATAATTCATTATGGATGACATTCTGGCTCCCAGTGGGCTGATTGTAAGACTCCCTTGGCCTCGGTAATGTTAGGATTTCACCATAAGCGTTACTAAAAAATAAAATGATGACATTTCATTTCTTAATCTAATTAATCTTAATTACTTGCATAATAATTGCATGTGTCATCTTATTCTAAAGACTTGGAAATGAACTGCAAACTGTGGCCTAAATCCTGCAGGTTTTGACTCTATGAAATATGAATTCTTATATCTGCATACGTATTGTATTTGTACTTATTCCTCAGTTCTTACAGGATCTTTGCTTGATTGTATGTATAGTGCAACCAAACCTTAGCTGTTGCTGTCCAGAAAGTGATGCTCTTTCAAACAGCAAATGCAGTAAATGGTCGCCAGCTACAAGTACTGCAGGTTGAACAGCAGTACTAATGAATTATAATCATGGAATTGTTTAGGCTGTAAAAGACATTTAAGATCATCCCAACCATTAACGTTGTGCTATCCAGCCCGCTGCAAGCCATTTCTCCAAGTGCTGTACATCTACACATCTTTCAACTACCTCCGGTGATGGT
>NW_026900563.1:0-1558 GCF_033783945.1 Neopsephotus bourkii
AGGGATGCTGGGGAGGGACAATTTCTGGCCATTTCTAACCTAGATTTGCCCATTTGTAATTTGCTTTTACAAACTGGTAAATATTTATAACCCATTTTTACATGCCTCTAATCTCTTTGAAGCCATGAATTGGCTATTTCTAAAATTTTTTGTCATTTCTATGCAATTTTGTCCTCTGCCTAAGACTTTGGACTCCATTTTTGGCCATTTCCAACCCAGTTTTGACATTACTAAAACATTTTAAGCCATTTTTGGCAATTTTTAAACCATTTTTTCATACATCTAATCTTTGTTAAGACCTGCTTGACTATTTGTAACCCTGTTTTGCCCATTTCTAACTCGTTTTAAGCCATTTTTACTATTTCTCACCCATTTTTCCTCCTTCTAACTTGTTTGAAGCTTTGTTGGCTATTTCTAAATCCCGGTATTGACCATTTCTAACCCAGTTTTGACCATTTCTAGAAAGTTTTAAGCCGTTTCTGGCTATTTCTAAACAATTTCTGGCCATTTCTAACCTAGATTTGCCCATTTGTAATTTGCTTTTACAAACTGGTAAATATTTATAACCAATTTTTTCTTCCTTCTAAGTTGTTTCAAGACATGAATTGGCTATTTCTAAATATTTTTTGTCATTTCTATGCAATTTTGTTTTCTGCCTAAAGCTTTTGACTCCATTTTTGGCCATTTCCAACCCAGTTTTGACATTACCAAAACATTTAAAGCCATTTTTGGCAATTTTTAACCCATTTTTGCATACCACTATTCTTTGTTAAGACTTCCTTGACTATTTGTAACCCTCTTTTGCCCATTTCTAACTTGTTTTAAGCCGTTTTTACTATTTCTAACACATTTTTACCTCCTTCTAACTTGTTTGAAGCTTTGTTGGCTATTTCTAAAACCCAGTATTGACCATTTCTAACCCAGTTTTGACCATTTCTAGAAAGTTTTAAGCCGTTTCTGGCTATTTCTAAACAATTTCTGGCCATTTCTACCCTAGATTTGCCCATTTGTAATTCGCTATTACAAACTGGTAAGTATTTGTAACCCATTTTTACATGCCTCTAATCTCTTTGAAGCCATGAATTGGCTATTTCTAATTTTTTTTGTCATTTCTATGCAATTTTGTCCTCTGCCTAAACCTTTGGACTCCATTTTTGGCCATTTCCAACCCAGTTTTGACATTACTAAAATATTTTAAGCCTTTTTTTACAATTTTTAACCCATTTTGGCATACCTCTAACCTTTGTTAAGATTTCTTTGACTATTTGTAACTCTGTTTTGCAAATTTCTAGCTCGTTTTAAGCCATTTTTACTATTCTCACCCATTTGCACCTCCTCCTAACCTGTTTGAAGCTTTGTTGGGTATTTCTAAACCCAATCTTGGCCATTTCTAACCCAGTTTTGACCATTTCTAGGAGGTTTTAAGCTGTTTCTGGCTATTTCTAAACAATTTCTGACCATTTCTAACCTAATTTTGCCTATTTCTAATTCATTTTTACCTGGTTTTAAATGTTTGTAACCAATTTTTACTTCCTTCTTAGCTGCTTGAAGCCATGAA
>NW_026900564.1:0-15500 GCF_033783945.1 Neopsephotus bourkii
AATCATGGAATGGGATGGAAGAGAACTTCAAGCTCATCCAGTTCCAATAGGGCTGCCTTCTCCTTGAGCAGGATGCTCCAAGCTGGCCTTGAGCACTGCCAGGGATGGGGCATCTCTTTGAAGAGGTTTGCCTTGAATTTCCCTGAATTCCATGCATTTTTCCCCAGAATTGGGATTTTTTTCCAGATTTTTCCTAGAATTCCATGCATATCCTCCTGCACTTGCCTTGAGGTCCTTTCTACGTGACAAAAAGCCACTGATAACACTTGGAAAAGGGAAGGAACCCAAAACCTCCAGGAGAACACTCCGAGCTCTTTCGGCTTCCAGGAGTTAGGAACACTTCAGCCCTTGACTTCTTTCCCTGGAGACAACTTTAAGCCAAGGGGATGGGTGGCTTCCCATAGGATGGATTGTGTTGGAAAGGACCTAAGGATCATCCAGTTCCAAACAAGGGGTTGGGAGTTGTGTGGGGTGAAGACAGGTAGATACACTATAGGATAACTGGAGATGGGATGGTTGCTGGTGTTATTCCCTTTTGGGCTCGGAATCATGGAATCAAGCAGGTTGGAAAAGCCCTTTAACCTCATCCACATTCCACTTTAAGGCCACCACTAACCCATGGCACTGAGGGCTTTCATCTCTATGATTCAGAAACACTTCCAGGGGTGCCAGCACTGCCTGTTCCAATGACTTGGGAGAAAGAATTGTTCCCAATCTCCCATGTTAACCACTATTATATCCAGAATTCCAACTGAAGATGGTTTCAACCAATACCCATCAAACGACTCCATTGGTTTTGGTGGCATCTAACGCACCTTTGGACCTGTTTCATGTTCTGCATCATCTCGCTTGGTGCTCACTTCCTTCCCTACCTTTGCTCCTCCCAGCCTTAGAGACTGAATGGAGACGTTCCTGAACTCCATGTTGCCGAGGCGCTGAGGTTTACCAAGGTGTTGAGGTCGACCGAGACGTTGATGTTGGCCAAGCCGTTGAGGTTGGCTAAGGCTTTGAGGTTGACCAAGGCGTTGAGGTTGGACAGGGTGTTGAGGTTGGCTAAGGATATGAGGTGGGCCAGGGCATTGAGGATAGCTAAAGCATTGAAGTTGGCTAAGTCTTTGAGGTTGACAAAGGCTCTGAGGTTGGTCAAAAACATTGAGATTGACCAAGGTGTTGAGGTTGGCCAAAGCGTTGAGGTTGTCCAAGGCATTGAGGTTGACAAAGGCGTTCAGGTTGTCCAGGGTGTTGAGGTTGACTAAGGACTTGAGGTTGACCAAGGTGTTGAGGTTAGCCATGGCATAGGGATTGGCTAAGGCGCTAAGGTTGGCCTAGGCATTGAGACTGACCAAGGCACTGAGGTTGACTAAGGTGTTGAGGTTGGCAAAGGTGTTGAGGTTGACCAAGGCATTGAGGGTGGCAAAGGCATTGAGGTTCGCCAGAGCATTGAGGTTGGCCAGGGCATTCAGGTTGACCAGGGCATTGAGTTTGACCAAGGCGTTGATGTTGACCAAGGTGCTGAGATTGGCCAAAGGACAAACCAAATACCAACCAAGGTTGGTAAAGGCATTGAGGTTGGCCAAAGCGTTGAGGTTGCCGAAGGCGTTGTGGTTGACCAAGGTTTTGAGGTTGTCCAAGGCGTTGAGGTTAACCAGGGTGTTGAGGTTGGCTAATGCATTGAGGTCGTCTAAGGCATTGATGCTGTCCAAGCCGTTGAGGTTTACCAAGGCTTTGAGGTTGTCCAAGGCATTGAGGTTGGCTGTTCGAGGTTGGCCAAGGTGTTAAGGTTGACTGAGGCTTTGAGGTTGGCCAAGCAGTTGAGGTTGACCATGGCGTTGAGTCTGGGCCAAAGACCAAAAGACCAGCCAAGGTTGGTAAAGGCACTGAGGTTGGCCAAAGCGTTGAGGTTGACCAAGGTGTTGAGGTTGGCCAAAAACGTTGAGCTTGGCAAAAAGCATTGAGGTTGTCCAAGGCTTTGAGTTTGGCCAAGGCATTGAGGTTGGCCAAGGCATTGTGGTTGGCCAAGCTGTTGAGGTTGCCCAAAGGCATTGAGGTTGGCCAAAGGCATTGAGGGTAGCCAGTGCATTGAGGTTCATCAAGGCGCTGAGGTGGGCCAAGGCATTGAGGTTGGCCAAGGCATTAGAGGTTGGCCAAGGTGTTGAGGTGGACCAAGGAACTGAGGTGGGCCAAGGAACTGAGGTTGACCAAGGTGTTGAGTTTGACCAAAATAATTGAGGTTGACAAAGCTGGTGAGGTAGGTAAGGGTTGTTGACATTGGCCAAGGCGTTGAGATTGGCCAAGGTGTTGAGTGTGGCCAAGGTGTTGAGGTTGGCCAAGGCGTTGAGGTTCATCAAGGCGCTGAGGTTGACCAAGGAATTGAGTTTGGCTAAGGCATTAGAGGTCCGCCAAGGTGTTCAGATTGACCAAGGTGTTGAGATTGGTTAAGGTATTGAGGCTGCCCAAGGTGTTGAGGTTGACCAAGGTGTTGAGGTTGGCCAAGGTGTTGAGGTTGGCCAAGGTGTTGAGTTTGGCCAAGGTGTTGAGATTGGCTAAGGTGTTCAGGCTGGCCAAGGTGTTGAGGTTGACCAAGGTGTTGAGATTGGCTAAGGCATTCAAATTGCCCAAGGTGCTGCACTTGAACAAGGTGTTGAGGTTGGCTGAATCGTTGAGGTTTATCAAGTTGTTGAGGTTGACCAAGGCGCTGATGTTGGCTAAGACTTTGAGGTTGTCTTAGGTGTTGAGGTTGGTCAAGACGTTCAGGTTGACCAAGGTGTTGAGGTTGGCCAAAAGCATTGATGTTGACAAAGCCGTTGAAGTTGGCCAGGGTTGTTGAGGTTGCCCAAGGTGTTGAGGTTGACCAAGGTTTTGAGGTTGGCCAAATTGTTAAGGTTTACCGAGTTGTTGAGGATGGCCAAGGCGTTGATGTTGGCCAAGCCATTGAGGTTGGGCGGGGTGTTGTTTGGTTAAGGCATTATGGTTGGCAAAGGCATTGAGGTTGAGCAAGGTGTTGAGGTTGGCCAGGGCGTTGAGGTTGGCCAAAAGCGTTGAGGTTGGCCAAAAGTCATTGAGGTTCGCAAAGGCATTAAATGTTGGCCAAGGCGTTGAGGTTGACCAAGGGGTTGAGGTTGGCCAGGGCACTGAGGTTTGCTAAGGTATTAGAGGTTGGCCAAGGCATTGAGGTTGACCAAAGCATTTGAGGTTGGCCAGGTTGTTGAGGTTTTCCAAGGCATTGAGGTTGGCCAAGGCGTTGAGGTTGGCCAAGGCGTTGAGTTTGACCAAGGCATTGAAGTTGGCTAAGGCATTTGAAGTTTGCCAAGGTGTTGAAGTTGACCAGGGTTTTGAGGTTGGCTAAGGCATTGAGGTTGCCTAAGGTGTTGAGGTTGGCCAAAAGTCGTTGAGGTTGGCCAGAAACCATTGAGGTTGGCAAAGGCGTTAGATGTTGGCCAAGGCATTGAGGTTGACCAAGGGGTTGAGGTTGGCCAGGGCATTGAGGATGGTTAAAGCATTGAGGTTGTCCAAGTCACTGAGGTTGAGCAAGGCGTTCAGTTTGGCCAAAAGCATTGAGGTTGGCCAAAGTGTTGAGGTCGGCTAGGGTGTTGACATTGGCCAAGGCATTGAGTTCGGCTAAGGCTTTGAGGTTGGCCAGGGCTTACAGTTGACCAGGGTGTTGAGGTTGGCCAGGGCATTGAGGTTGACTAAGGTGTTGAGGTTGACCAAAGTGTTGAGATTGACCGAGGCATTGAGATTGACCAAGGCATAGAAGTTGCCCAGGGTCGTTGAGGTGGGCCAAGGTATTAAGGTTGACCAAGGTGTTAAGGTGGGCCAAGGTATTAAGGTTGACCAAGGTGTTCAGGTTGGCCAAGGCATTGAGGTTGACCAAGGTTTTGAGGTTGGACAAAAGCTTTGCAGTTGACCAAGGCATTGAGGTTGACCAGGGCATTCAGTTTGACTAAGGTGTTGAGGTTGACCAAGGTGTTGAGGCTGGACAAGGCATAGAAGTTGGCCAGGGTCGTTGAGGTTGGCGAAGGCATGGAGGTTGACCAAGGTGTGGAGGTTGACCAAGGTGTGGAGGTTGACCAAGGTGCTGATGTTGACCAAGCCTTTGAGATTGGCCAAGGCGTTGAGGTTCGCGAAAAGCGTTGAGGTTGGCCAAAAGTCGTTGAGGTTGGCCAGAAACCATTGAGGTTGGCAAAGGCGTTAGATGTTGGCCAAGGCATTGAGGTTGACCAAGGGGTTGAGGTTGGCCAGGGCACTGAGGTTGGCCAGGGCATTGAGGATGGTTAAAGCACTGAGGTTGCCCAAGTCATTGAGGTTAAGCAACGCATTCAGTTTGGCCAAAAGCATTGAGGTTGGCCAAAGTGTTGAGGTCGGCTAGGGTGTTGACATTGGCCAAGACATTGAGGTTTCCAGGTCATTGAGGTTGGCTAAGGCTTTGAGGTTGGCCAGGGCTTTACGGTTGACCAAGATGTTGAGGTTGGCCAGTGAATTAAGTTTGGCTAAGGCCTTGAGGTTGGCCAGGGCACTGAGGATGGTTAAGGCATCGAGGTTGGCTAAGGCATTGAGGTTGAGCAAGGCGTTGAGGTTGGCTAAAAGCACTGAGGTTGACCAAAGTGTTGAGGTTGGACAGGGCGTTGAGGTTGTCCAAGGTGTTGAGGTTGACCAAGGTGTTGAGGTTGGCCAAAAGCTTTGCAGTTGACCAATGCGTTCAGGTTGGCCAGGGCACTGAAATTGACTAAGGTGTTGAGGTTGACCAAAGTGTTGAGGTTGACCAAGGTGTTAAGATTGGCTAAGGCACTGAGGTTCCCCAAGGTGCTGAGGTTGCCCAAAGTTTTGAGGTTGGCCAAATCGTTGAGGTTTACCGAGTTGTTGAGGTTGGCCAAAGCGTTGATGTTGGCCAAGCCATTGAGGTTGGGCGGGGCGTTGAGGTTGGTTAAGGTGTTATGGTTGGCCAAGGCATTGAGGTTGACCAAGGCGTTTGAGGTTGGCCAAGGCAGTGAGGTTGGCTAAAGCATTGAGGTTGTCCAAGGTGTTGAAGTTGGCCAAGGCGTTGAGGTTGACCAAGGTGTTGAGGCTGGCCAAAAGCATTGAGGTTGGCCAAGGTGTTGAGGATCGCCAGGGATTTTACATTGGCTAAGTCTTTGAGGCTGGCCAAGGCATTGAGGTCGGCCAACGCATTGCAGTCGGCCAAGGCATTGAGGTTGGCTAACGCATTAGAGGTTGACTAAGGCGTTGAGGTTGGCCAAGACGTTGAGGTTGACCAAGGTGTTGAGGTTCGCTGAGTTGTTGAGGCTGACCAATGCACTGATGTTGGCTAAGCCTTTGAGGTTGGACAAGGCGTTGAGGTTGGCCAAGGCATTGAGGTTGACCACGGTGTTGATGTTGGCCAAAAGCATTGATCCTCTTTTGGTCCTCTCTCCCAAGAAACCTCTGCCAATCCAATGACCTTTCACAGGGGGATCCTAAAGGAATGCTGACCTTCCTCCATAACTGCACTGCCACTGTCCTGCCGGTTACACCACGTCCTTCATTCCTCTCATCTTTCATAGATTTTCCCCTGTCCATAGCACAATGACCAATTCTGAAGCCCCCTTTTCAGCAGACTGTCCAGAAAAAAGCCCTGTCCACTATTCCCCACTTGTCTCTTCCCCTCACTCTGTTCATTCAGAGTCCTCTTCCCCAAGCTGCTGCTTTCAGCTTCAGCCAGGAAAGTCTTACAAGTCTTTCTATACTCTAACTGTCTACTTCGACAACTTTTTAATCGTGTTCACAGATTTAACCTCTTTGTATCTGCCTGTGTCTCTACAACATTCCTCATGAGGTTATCCCTGTGTAGGAACGGGACCCCGTGAGGCACTGCCTGTACGAGATCCATGGTGCCCAAGTGTATTTTACTGTGTATGATGCTTTGTCATGCTTTCCTTTGCTTTGCTTGCCCAAAAGAACAATCCTGCTCTGTCAGTGTGCAGGCAGGTCTCTAAGGCAGGGGGCTGAGAGCTGGTGCACAAGAGGTGATGCAAGTCCCGGGTGGACGATGAGAGCAATGTTGGATGGGGAGGTGAGAAGTGCGGGGATCAGTTCAGCAATGGACCTTAAGGGCTCCCTTTCCTGCCTGTGCAGGCCTCGGGAAGAGACACTCGGGATCAGTAGCAATGGAATAGAAATTTCTAAACTGAAAAGTGATAAAATAAACCCTTTCAAATAACTTTCATCAGATGCTCCTTGTAATCTTCCTGCACTCAGAAACCTCCTGAAATATCTGGAAGGCAATCTGGAGGAGCTGACAAAAACCACATGGTGAGACATGGCTCCTCAGGGTCTAATGAGCCCGTGGTGTATTTGGGCTGAATCTGGGAATCTCAGGTGCTGAGTGGAGACTGAAAGAATCCCTCAAAAAGTCCAAGTCAGAAACAAAGCCCCAGGTCCCTTCAGCATTAATGAGCCCCACTGTCACATCCTCCCCAGGGACTCGTTAAACCAAGTAGCTGCAGGCTGTGATTACAGGCAGACAAAGGCAAAATGCAGGTGTCTGATGGTGAGAAAACCCTTGGTTTGTTTGATGAAGCAGAAAGGCCAAGCCCTGACCACAGCCCTTGGAGAAGTACAGCCTGAAATCCTGAGAATGAAAGTTCTCCTCAGAGGCCTTGATGAAACAGACAGCTGCCATAGCCCAGGGCACAAAGGCCTTTTGTTCTTTTGGGCCTTTCAGTCTTGCCAGAATCCTCAGCCATCTCTGCTGCAGGCTGTCCTTCACTGGCCCATGCCTGCACCTCTTTCCCTTCAGGCTGTTGACACCCATCTTGCTTTCCCACCTAGCTCTCACCTGGCATTTCTGTACCTTCAGTCACATCTCTGCACCCATCACTGTCTGTTCCCTGAAACACAATGCCATGGGCTGAGCCAGACTCCCTCTGGGTGACCTCTTGCACCACAAGTCCACCTTTTGAGAGACATTTCTCTTTCCTAACGTTGAGTCTGAACCTTTCATGATGCACTTTGTAGAGGTTTCCTTCTCTTCCTGCTAGCAAGAAAACCTCCATCATCTCTGAAGCCACATTTCAAGTACTTGTAGGCTGCTACTATAGTGTCAATTTAGCAGCTGGAGTGAATACCCCTCAACAAGCTGATCTAAAGGGGGCTTCTAGAGGAATGGGTGATGCCACCAGGACAGAGAACTAAGCACCATGGGAGAGCAGTGGGAAAAGCCAATGGTCTGGATTGAGAACTTCTTGGCAAGACCCAAAAAGAAAGGTGTTGTCCTTTGGTGCATGGTATCCCATGCTGTTGGTACAGGGCACCTCATCTGAGACAGCTTCCTGCCTGTAGCACCCTCTGCTGTGCACACCCCACTGTCTGCCTGCACTCACAAGAGTCTCACAGAAGCTTTGCACTTCCCCTGCAGCAGCGACACCTCACTGCAGGAGGTTCCTGCATTCTCCAGGCTCAGGGATGGATCCTGCATTCCAGGCAAGTTTGGGTAGTGCAGGAGAGGGAGACAGGAAGGTCGGCTGATGGGGCATGATGAGCAGTGTTCAGGCACCCCCAGCAGTGGGCATTCCCCATGTGCCACACTGAGGCATGTTCCTGTGAGGGAAACTTCTCAGGTAACCTCTGGTTTGTCCAGGGCCTGCAGCCACACTCCAGGAGCACCTACTCCTGCTCCACCTACAGACATCAACTGCTCTCCGTTGCTGGGCTCAGTCCTGCTTGTAAGGATTTATTAAAGCCCTGAACCATCCCCTTGCTTCTTGCTGACTTCCCTCTACGCGCTTTCACCTCCCTACACACTGCTCATTGCCACCAGTAACTAACTGAAGAGTTAAGAAGCTCTCAAGGCTTTCCTCAGGGGATGACCATATTTCTCCATTCACCATTGATGGATCCACTGAGTGCTAGGTGTGAGGTTCCTGCAGAGGCAGAGATGCCCCTGGGCAGATCCCTGCTGCTGGGAGGGGTGTACAGGGCAGAGCTGAGCACACAGCCCATGGGATGGGCTCTGGGGGCACTGAGAGGGAGCAGAGCTGGGCACAGAGCAGCAGCTCCTGGCAGGGACAGCTCCAGGCAGCAGAGACATGGGCAGGGAGTGGGGGGAAAGTGCAGCCCAGGCCTGGGGAGGGTGCGTTCAGGCAGCTCTCTTGGGGTCTGGCACTGGAGGTGGCTGCTGGCTGTGCTTTGCTTTGCAGATCCCTTTGCTTCTCCCCATGTGAGCTCTGTGATCTGCTTTCTGCCTTTTGAATCCGTGCTCCCCTGTTCTCAGCCCAGCACAGGTGTTTGTGGGTTTTCTTAAGGTCAGTTTGGGTGGGACGGCATCTTACACAAGTGTTGTAAGCAGAGGAAAAATGAGAAAGGACTGACGGGCACTGCAGCCCTCCTGGCTCTGGACTGAGCTACAAAGATCTGAGAACTTCTCCCTGTTTCAACACTCTTTCAGTCATACAAAGAATATTTTATATTCCCAAAAAAAACCTCAGCAGTTTTTTTTTATGCCAGTAAATAAATAACACAGTCAAAATGAAGCTAAGGCCATGCTGAGCCTCTCTTGTGCAGCCCAGACTCATCCAACTCATGACTACATGCAGGGTACTTTACAGTAAAGTTGGATTTCATCTGACATGCCTTGTGAACATCAGAGCTGGACAAAGCACAGCTTCAGAGATGACTCCCATGCAAACTGGCCTTGAACACTGCCAGGGATAGGGCAGCCACAGCTTCTCTGGACACCGTGTGCCAGTGTCCCACCACCCACAAAGGGAACAACTTCCTCTGAATGTCCAAGCTAAATCTCCCTTTATATAGCTTAAAGACTTTCCCCCTTGTCCTGTCACTGCACAGCCTCGGGAAAAGACGCTCTCCACATTTTTTCTAGGCCCTGCTTAGATATGCTGTCTCCCTGGAGTCTTCTCCAGGCTGAACACCCACAGCTCTCTCAGCCTGTCTTCACCGGAGACATGCTCCAGCCCTCAGAGCATCTCTGTGGCCCTTCGTAAGCCCATCATTGTAGGATCATAACAGAACAGAAGTCGGAAGGAACCCCAGAAGGTCTCAAGTCCAAACCATCAGGAACAGGATCAGAGCAAGTGCTTCAAGGCTTAATTCAGTCTGAATTGCAAATCCCGAAGGCCAGAGACTGCACAACCTCTCTGGGTGACCTGATGCAGCACTTGCCCGAGCCTATGGGAACAAGTTTTCCTCCTGTCCTGGCTGAACCTCTCCTCTGTCACTATCCCCCATTGCCTTTTGTCCTCCAAACAGGCACCATAGTGAGGAGCCTGGCTCTGTATTCTCCATCTCCTCCTTGCCGGTAAAGGCAGTCAGTCCCCATCGGCCTTCCCTTCTCCAGGATGGACAAGCCCAGCTCCCCCAGCCTCTCCCCACAGGCACCATGCTCCAGTCTCTCCCGTCCTGAGGGCCTGTTGCTAAACCCACTCCTGCTTCCCAGTAGCATTCCTGAACTGGGGATCTGAAACCTGGATGGAGCATTCCAGAGCATCCCTTCCCTTGTTCTCCTGCCGTACTCCTGCTCATACAGCCCGCAATGCTGCTGTCCTCCCTTGCTGCCAGGGCACACGCTGCCTTCTGCCCAGCTCCTGCCTACCCAGAACTTTCCCATGGGCTGCTCCCAGCCAGGCAGCCCCAGCCTGGGCCATTGTAGGGCAGTTCCCTGCAGGGACCCCTGTGTCCCTTGCTCTCCTGCCCAGGACACCCTGAGAGCTCTGCAGCCCCCCCAGGCCATCCCATCTCCCCACACCAGCACAACAGCCCCGGCCCTTGGGCTCCCCAAGAGCTCTTTCAGCTCCAGGCACAGAGCAGCCATCCCAGAGCTGGAGCAGACAGAATGCTCATTTCATTCCCCTTCATTCCTGCCGTGTGAGGACATAGCACAGAGAAGAAGTTGCTGCAGAATCATTTATTTTCCTTAAATAAAGTGAGAGCCCCAGAATGAAACAATGTCTGTGGGTCACACAACACGGGTGGCTACGTATGCAGGAGGAGATGACAACTGACATTTCTATGAAGACAGCATCACCACAAATTGAAACAGGAAAACAAATGTAAAGCAGGAAAGACAGACATGGCCTATCATGATCTACACTGGCCACCCATTTTAGAGGAAAGCAGGAAGCGTATGGCTGCTCAAACACAACCAGTCACCAACTTCCTCACAGCATCCTTGAGCTCCTGGTTCCTCAGGCTGTAGATGAGGGGGTTCACTGCTGGAGGCACCACCGAGTACAGCACTGACACCACCAGATCCAGGGATGGGGAAGAGAGGGAGGGGGGCTTCAGGTAGGCAAAGGTACCAGTGCTGATAACCACGGAAAGCACAGCCAGGTGAGGGAGGCACGTGGAAAAGGCTTTGTGGCGTCCCTGCTCTGAGGGGATCCTCAGCACGGCCCTGAAGATGTGCACATAGGACACCACAATAAACACAAAACAGCCAAGTGCCAAAGAGAAACCAAGCACAAGAAGTCCAACTTCTCTGAGGTAGGAATGTGAGCAGGAGAGCTTGAGGATCTGGGGGATTTCACAGAAGAACTGCTCCACAGCATTGCCTTGGCAGAGGGGTAGTGAAAATGTATTGGCTGTGTTCACTAGAGCATTGAGAAACCCAGTGCCCCAGGCAGCTGCTGCCATGTGGACACAAGCTCTGCTGCCCAGGAGGGTCCCGTAGTGCAAGGGCTTGCAGATGGCCACATAGCGGTCGTAGGACATGACAGTGAGGATAAAATACTCTGATGAAATGAAAAAGACAAAGAAAAAGACCTGTGCAGCACAACCTGTGTGGGAGATGACCCTGGTGTTCCAGAGGGAATTGGCCATCGATTTCGGGGCAGTGGTGGAGATGCAGCCCAGGTCCAGCAGGGAGAGGTTGAGGAGGAAGAAGTACATGGGGGTGTGGAGGTGCTGGTCGCAGGCTGTGCTGGTGATGATGAGGCCGTTGCCCACGATTGCAGCCAGGAAGATGCCCAGGAAGAGCCAGAAGTGGCAGAGCTGCAGCTCCCGTGTGGCTGCGAATGGCAGGAGGAGGAAGTGGGTGATGGAGCTGCTGTTGGACATCTGCTGCCTCTGGGCATGGGGCACTGTCACTGGAGAAAAAGGCAGGTACAGGTTAGGACAGGAGGGATGTCAGATATTGAAGTTCAATTTACTCATGACTGTGAGCACATTTTAGCAGGAGAGGAGAGGCTCAGCATCGTCACCAGTGATGTCATTACACTGCTGAGGCTTCTTCCTAGTTACAATGAGAGCACTGCATTAGGCAAAAAGTCTCAGCTCTTTGCAGCTTAATGCAGAGCCAGGAGAGCTTCAGTGCCCATCGGACCTTCCCCATTTGAACTCTGCTTACATTTTCACTGGCTCTAAGATGTCTTCACAAACAAATACCTGTCCTGTGCTGAGAGCAGGGGAGCATGGTTTCAAAAGAAGAACATGGAGCTCTCACGGGGAGAAGCAAAGGGCTGTGCGCAGCAGAGCATGGCCAGCAGCCACCTCCAGTGCCAGACCCCAAGAGAGCTGCCTGAACGCACCCTCCCCAGGCCTGGGCTGCACTTTCCCCCCACTCCCTGCCCATGGCTCTGCTGCCTGGAGCTGTCCCTGCCAGGAGCTGCTGCTCTGTGCCCAGCTCTGCTCCCTCTCAGTGCTCCCAGAGCCCATCCCATGGGCTGTGTGCTCAGCTCTGCCCTGCACACCCCTCCGGGCAGCAGGGCTCTGCCCAGGGGCATCTCTGCCTGTGCAGGGCCTCAGGAGCAGCTCACACAAGTCCTGACAAGGCTCTGGGTGCCTTCTCCAAAGCAGAGAAGGAAATTCCCAGCTCCCACTGCCCAACCTGCCCACCAAGAGTGAAAAACATCAAAGCTCAGGATCCTTCCCTATCAGGTAAACGCTGCCTCAGTGTCTTTCAGGACCCTCTGCAAACGTGCTCAGAGTGATGTGGAGCTCTGAGCAGCCCTGACCCACACAGCACCCTCTCCAGTGAACAAAAACACTTTTTCTTCACCACCCCACCTTCCTCCCCAGCGCCATGGGGAGCTCCCAGGCAGGCTGAGTGCTGACCCTGGCAGGCAGCAGAGTCCCTGCCCCTGCACACACCCCTGGACTGCAGGGTCTTTTCTCGCAAGGACAGCACTGGGCACCCCCGGCTGCACACCCACATTCACACCCTGCAGCCAGCCCCGGGACAAGGGACCTGCCTTGTCCTGTCCCTCCCATGGTGCAGAGGGAAGCCCTGCTCTGCAGCACATCCTCCTCCTTATCTACACAGAGAGACAAGGAGAGAGCTCCTGACAGATCCCATGGACTGTCCGAGGCAGCAGCTTGAGGAGATCTCTCCAGGAGCTGCAGCTGCATTGCCCTGCACCCAGAGCCTTACCATGCACAGGGCTGGGAAGGTTTCTCCTGCAGGGAGCTCTCAGCATCCTCCACTTCCAAGTGCCTTTAAGCTCTCTGAGGCTCAGAGGTCTCCCCTGGGTGCCTGCAGGCAGTGCCCCAGCCTTGCTCCTGGGCAGAGCTGTCTCTCTGCAGCACTGCCCGCTTGCCAGCATCTATCTGTGTCCCAGGAGCCCGGCCCAGCTCAGCAGCAGAGGTCCAACCCAAGGTGGCTCTGCCTCTGCCCCACTGGGCTCCCTCCAGGGCTCCCTGGGGCTCCAGGGTAACTCCATGGGAAACAGCCTGAAGCAAGCAGTGATGTTCCCTCCCTCAGCTGGCAGACACACTGCCTTCCTGCAGTGTCATTTTTGTGATGAGAGACAGAGTTTGATCTGAACAACAAGATTGTGTAGAATCAGGGAGCCATTTAGGTTGGAAAGACCCTTAAGAACATCAGTCCACCATTAACTGAACACTGGCAATTCAACACTTTGCCACAGAAAAAATATGGACTCAGTCAGAGATCAATGTGATCAGACCAAAGCCGTTTATTGCAAAGCCTTAACTCATATACTATTTCTTACATGCACTTACAGTGATTTGGCAAACACAGAGGCCAGCCCAGTCTCTCCTTGACTGTGGTAGCAGGCATTTGGTCAGCCTCAGTCCTTGCACCTTGTTGTCAATGCAGTTTCACCTGCTTCGTCCAATAACAAGTTGTTATTATGGCAAGGCACACACAGATTTACATTAGCAGAGTAACTATTACAGGGTGCAGCAGCATGTTGAAGATGGGGAGGGACTAGCCAAAGACATTTCTTACCAGTGGAGTTCTCCCATCCTCTTAATTTGTTCCATTACCTGCTTTATAACTACCATTGTATTAGAATTCTTCTAGCTTTTGCCTTAGCATTTTCTAGCAGCTGCTGCAAATTTCCATGCTCTAACATCTCTTTTACAAGTGACAAATTCATACAATACAAGGTGTAGTTTCTTATTACCAACTGGCTAGAAAATACGTGTGGTTTTATACACATAATCACAGCCTCTAATAATAACTACTTTACAAGCACACATATTCAAGCTGTTACTTTTCAGTTGCCCCCAAATAATGTTTTGCAATCATTAGTTGTTTTTCTCTTCCTCTATCTCATTCTGCCCGGGGTATTCATGGTCAGCTCCTGTAGCTGAGGCATCAGGTTCCTCCATTCGTCTGCCCAGCTCACAGCAAGGCTTGACAAACTTTGGAGGCAATCGCCATGGACCTGTAGGCAGGAGGACACAAATATACCCCCTCCTCCAGGTTATCAGTTCTTGAGAAGTAGACAGGTTAAACTGCACATTGTTAACAGTCGAGGAGTTTGCTGCATCATTGCCCTTTGTTTTTTGTTTGTTGTTTTTTTTCTCTCTGCCACCCAGATGCTGCTGCGGTGACGGCTCATAAAGCTTGTGGTTGCACTACCCGTCTCTCTTTTTCAGTTAGCAGTTCTTGTTTCAACCAGTCTGTGCCTCCAAGTCTTGGATTCACCCCAGGTTATTTTAAACATACTAAACAAGGCTCCTGCCATGCACCTACTGTGTTGCAGATGCTCTTTAGGCTTTGTCGGTGGTGTCTCTACAAACTGCCTCAATACCTCAATAGATTGAGAGGGCTTTTTGTGTTGTTTTGTGTTTGTTTGGTTTTTTTTTTGCTTGTTTAGGTTTTGGTTTTTTGGGGGTTTTTTTGGTGTTGTTTTTTTTTTTTCACTCCTCAGCTCTGGCGTCCATCCTGGCCCTTCCGCCAGTGGAGCACTGGGAGGCAAATCGGAGGGCAGCTTCTTTTGAACATCGGGACTGAACTCTCATCAAATACCCTTTTATTTTCTTCTTTTTTTTTCCCAAAGTCTCTCACCCTGCTTTGCACAGCTACAAATGCTGGCCTGCTCGGCAACAGCTACAGCTGCCTGCCTGCTTCAGCAGCAGACATAAATACCTGCCAGCAACCGCACTTTTGCATTAACCCTTTCTTGCCCGAAATGTTAAACTGGTACCTGTTAAAAACTTCTACATGAACCCAACAACAACAAAAAAATACACAGAACACCATCTGCCCTCAACACACACACACACACACACGCGTATGGGATCCCACAAGCACACTCCACACAACTACAATATTTGAAGCTGTCATGGTTCAAACCCAGCCAGACAGCTCCTTCACTCACTCCCTCCCTTCTTGCCCTCCCCCTACTCCCAGAGGGACAGAGAGGAGAAATCGAAAAGAATGCAACTCCCACGGGTTGAGATAAGAACAGTTTAGTAACTGAGACACAACACAAATCACTGCTGCTACCACCAATAATAGTAATGATAAAGGAAATAACAAGGGAAGAGAATAAAACACCTCACCACCAGGTGACCGATAACTCACCCCCCCAGCCCGACCAAGCACTGACCGATACCTCCTCCAACCTCGCAGTCCCTCGCCCTTCCGGGTAACTCCCAGTTACACCCTGGCCATGACGTGCTGTGGTATGGAATACCTCTTTGGTCAGTTTGGGTCAGGTGTCCTCTCTCTGCTGCCTTCCACCTTCCCCTCCTCCCTGACAGAAAATGAGGCTCACAAAGCCCTTGACCAAACCAAAACATTTTTATCAGCTCTCTTCCCAGGCTGAAAGTCAAAACACAGCTCTGCACCAGCTACCAAGGAGAAAAATGATTGCTACTGCAAAACCCAGGACAGAAGCACAAAATTCAGACAATCATTATTCTCACTACACAATCCCACGTACAGAACGTGGCACAAGGACCCTGTGGAGACTAACAGGAAACCAGCCCCGAGAAGCATCATTGCAGTGCGAGGTGGCAGGCTCAATTTTAGCAGGCGTCCCCACAGAGGATCTGCCTCCCCTACGTCGCATGAGGCTTGGGCTTTCATACTGAACAAAATGCACACTCATTCTGACACAGGTGGCCAGCCTATGTTGGAAAAAGTGGCCAGCAATATCTATAAAGGTCTCCAAAGGTCGATAGAAACCTGGACATGCCTATATTTACCAGCTTCTAGTACATGAGTATCACAGAGAGATTGTATCAAATGAGTTGTATATGGGGTCCCAAGTCCACAGTCCATCACAGTCTGCCCAATACCCCTGATATGAGCA
>NW_026900565.1:0-1602 GCF_033783945.1 Neopsephotus bourkii
GTCACAACTGATGATATATATGAGTCATCACTATGTCCCTGGGAATTCAACTGCTTGGCTTTCACATTTTCTGAGATTTGTTTTCTGCTGTTCATTTTTGGTGTGCTACCTAAGTCCTGTGTAAGTCATGTTGAAGGAAGGACTTCTTATTCCCTGGAGGCTCTTTTCCTCCTGAAGTGTGCAGTGCACCTGAAAGTAGCCCAGGGCCATACCTCTGTTGCTCCTGTCAGGCTTCAGTCCCTAGAGGACATAAGCACAACAGTGCTGAATTGAGCAGAAAAGAAAGGCTGCTCGAAATGAGCCTGATTTGATCCTAGATAACCAGGTGTCTGCTGGAGTCGGTGAGCAGGGAGATTGTGAGGATAGGAATGCCTCCATGGACTAAGCAGGGTGCTTCCTACTCTAGTTAGTAAAAAGCCTGTGAATAGCTTTTAAAAACCTATATTCGTTTCCTGGAATTACAGAATTTGCTCCTAAACTAGAAGGGGGAATACCTCAGGAAGTGTGCAGGGTGTTACAAATACATAACAAGGGAAGTGTAGGATTTATTTGAAAGCTTAATGTGTTTATCCTTGGTAGGGAGTTCACAGAGAGCTGGTTTAGAATGAAGTGGCTTTGGGGGCAGACCAGCCTAACTGGAAAGTAGCACAAATATAAATTAGTGAGCAAAATAGGAGGAAATAAAAAAAATCCAGATTGGCCTGTATTCTAGACTGTATTCTTTGTACCACATTATTCACATTTAGTGTGAATTTACCTAGTAGATAAATGTTAGCTAAGACTTTCATCATAGACTTCAGGGAAAACACACAAGCTGGTTTTGCTTCATAAATTAGGAAAACCAAAATAGAGGATCAATTAAATGGATGAATATCTTTGAGATGCATTATTCTTGCTTTTTATTTTCTGAGTTGCCAACTTTCCCAGTCATTTGTACTACTTAGACAAATTCCACTCTATTATTCCATGGGGAGTTGGCACTGGTATTATCAGAAAATACATGTGTGTGTCTGTAAGCACTTCCCAACTGCTTTTGTATCTCTCCAGAGTGCATGGAGGCAGAAATAACAGTATTTCTAATCTGAGCCCATTTGATGTTTTTGATCTTCTGACAATCAATTCTAGGAAGTTGTGATAATTTGTTAGCTTGATTTATGCATCAAATAGGTTTTCTCTAAAGAGTTTATTTTTCTTTCCAGGGTGTGCAGTGTCTAATAGCAACAGCATCAGCCCTGAATCAGAATAAATCAGTCAAAGCAATAAACCTAAATCATCCTTTATTGTTCAGCCAAGAGGTATGTAAGCAGACTGTAGTTTTAGCTCAGAGGGAAGCATATTAAAGTCAGTACTGATGCCTTTATGTACGTCTGAACTGCATGGCTCTCTGTGTTTCCTTACAAAGTGAAGTAAATTGTTGCAGAAATACTCTTCCTCTCTTTCTGTGCCAAGTTTTGTGCAATCACAGGCTGCCCCGATTTAACTAGAAGGTAAATTGTTTAAAAATTGCTTTCTTGGTGCATACACTTTTGTTAAATCATCAGCTACTGAAACATACTGGTAAGAGCACGGTCTATACCTGTTAGATTCTACTAGCCACTGTTC
>NW_026900566.1:0-16147 GCF_033783945.1 Neopsephotus bourkii
CCACATGGACCCCCCCATAGACCCCCCCATTGGTACCCACATGGACCCCCCCATGGACCCCCCCATTGGTACCCACATGGACCCCTATGGGGCACATCCACACTGACCCCCCCATTGGTACCCACATGGACCCCTATGGGGCACATCCACACTGACCCCCCCCGTTATTGTGGGTGTCCCTATTGGGGGGGGATGTCCCCATTATTGGGGTGTCCATATGGGGCTCTCCCTATGGGGGTGTCTATATCGGGGTGTCCCTGTTACTGGGGTGCCCCTATCGGTAATGTCCCTATGGGGGTGTCGCTATAGGGGTGTCCCCATAGGGGTGTCCCTGTGTTTAGGAGTATATGGGGCAGTGGCTATGGGGCAGGCAGTGGCTATGGGGCAGTGGCTATGGGGCAGTCAGTCCCTATGGGGCAGTCAGTCCCCGCTATGGGGCAGTGGCTATGGGGCAGGCAGTGGCTATGGGGCAGTGGCTATGGGGCAGTCAGTGGCTATGGGGCAGTGGCTATGGGGCAGTGGCTATGGGTCAGTCAGTGGCTATGGGGCAGTCAGTGGCTATGGGGCAGTCAGTCCCTATGGGGCAGTGGCTATGGGGCAGTGGCTATGGGGCAGTCAGTCCCTGCTATGGGGCAGGCAGTGGCTATGGGTCAGTCAGTGGCTATGGGGCAGTGGCTATGGGTCAGTCAATGGCTATAGGGCAGTGGCTATGGGGCAGTGGCTATGGGGCAGTGGCTATGG
The DNA here is from genome assembly GCF_033783945.1 of Neopsephotus bourkii. Classification (NCBI taxonomy): domain Eukaryota; kingdom Metazoa; phylum Chordata; class Aves; order Psittaciformes; family Psittacidae; genus Neopsephotus; species Neopsephotus bourkii. The sequence continues at coordinate 742 of NW_026900566.1, forward strand.
GTCAGTCAGTGGCTATGGGGCAGGCAGTGGCTATGGGGCAGGCAGTGGCTATGGGGCAGTGGCTATGGGTCAGTCAACGCTATGGGGCAGTGGCTATGGGGCAGTGGCTATGGGGCAGTCAGTCCCTATGGGGCAGTGGCTATGGGGCAGTCAGTCCCTATGGGGCAGTGGCTATGGGGCAGTCAGTCCCTATGGGGCAGTGGCTATGGGGCAGTCAGTCCCCGCTATGGGGCAGTGGCTATGGGGCAGTGGCTATGGGTCAGTCAGTGGCTATGGGTCAGTCAGTGGCTATGGGGCAATGGCTATGGGGCAGCCAGTCCCCGCTATGGGGCAGTGGCTATGGGTCAGTCAGTGGCTATGGGTCAGTCAGTGGCTATGGGTCAGTGGCTATGGGGCAGTGGCTATGGGGCAGTGGCTATGGGGCAGTCCCTATAGGGCAGTGGCTATGGGGCAGTGGCTATGGGTCAGTCAGTGGCTATGGGGCAATGGCTATGGGGCAGTCAGTGGCTATGGGGCAGTGGCTATGGGGCAGTGGCTATGGGGCAGGCAGTGGCTATGGGTCAGTCAGTCCCTATGGGGCAGTGGCTATGGGGCAGTGGCTATGGGGCAGGCAGTGGCTATGGGGCAGTCAGTGGCTATGGGGCAGGCAGTGGCTATGGGGCAGGCAGTGGCTATGGGGCAGTGGCTATGGGGCAGTGGCTATGGGGCAGTGGCTATGGGGCAGTCAGTGGCTATGGGGCAGTCAGTCCCTATGGGGCAGTGGCTATGGGTCAGTCAGTGGCTATGGGTCAGTCAGTGGCTATGGGGCAGTGGCTATGGGTCAGTCAGTGGCTATGGGTCAGTCCCTATGGGTCAGTCCCTATGGGTCAGTCCCTATGGGTCAGTCCCTATGGGTCAGTCCCTATGGGTCAGTCCCTATGGGTCAGTCCCTATGGGTCAGTCCCTATGGGTCAGCCCCCCCGCTCACGTTGCTGGTGGCACAGAACTGCCTCTGCCCGTCCTTGATCTCGGGGGTGAATTTCTGCAGCAGCGCCTTCTGCACGCGCCAGATGGGGGGCGGCTCCCGGCCCGTCTGCAGAGCCAGCTGGGGGGCACAGACCCATAGAGACCCATGGGGACCCATAGAGACCCATAGGGACCCATTGAGACCCATAGAGACCCATAGAGACCCATAGAGACCTCATACAGACCTCACAGAGACCCATAGAGACCCTACAGACATCCATAGATACCCCATAGCACCCTACAGACACCCCATTGGCTCCCAGTCATTCCCAGCCCCTTTCCCAGTCCATCCCAGTACCATTCCCAATCCATTCCCAGTCCCACTCCAAGTCATTCCCAAATTCATCTGCACCCCATCCCATTCCCGTATCACATACCCATCCCCTATACCCCATACACCCAGTGCATCCCATTATCCATCCATCCCATTCCCATCCCCATAACCCATATGCCCCATATACTCCATACACCCCATTATCCACACACCCCATCCCATGCCCATCCCATCCCACCCCATCCCACCCCCATCCCATCCCATCCCATCCCCACCCCACCCCACCCCATCCCATCCCCATCCCATCCCCATCCCCACCCCACCCACCCCATCCCATTACCCTCAATGCTGGTACATCCTCCACTCGCACCACAAACTCATCCCGTTCCCGGTAAATCCCTTCCCCTCCGCTCCCGGCCTCCTCTTCCTCATCCGTGTCCCCGCACACGGCGGCCGCATCCTGCTTCTGGGCCAGGTGCAGCGCCCGCGGGTCCTGAGCCGCTTCCGGGGACCCCCCCCCCGACACTGGTACCGGTATGGGGACTGGGAGCGGTACTGGGGACGCGGCGCCCCCCGGTGATGCTGCTACTGGGGGAACTGGGGGGCTCAAAGGGGTCAAGGTGGTGCTGGTGGATTGGGGGGGGTCTGGAGGTGGGGGGGTTGGGGGGGGGTTGGATGGGGGGGGGAGGTCTGGGGATGGGGGGGAGGGAGAGAGAAAAGGGGGGGTTAGGGGCTGATGGGGACAGTGGGGGCCATGGAGCACTGGGGTTCCCATTGAGCTCTATGGCACCCATTGACCCCTATGGCTCCCATTGATCCCAGTGTGTCCCATTGAGCCCCGTGTGTCCCATTGAGCCCGGTGCATCCCATTGAGCCCAGTGTGTCCCATTGACCCCTATGGCACCCATTGAGCCCTATGGCTCCCATTGAGCCCGGTGCGTCCCATTGATCCCAGTGTGACCCATTGAGCCTGGTGTGTCCCATTGAGCCCTATGGCTCCCATTGAGCCCAGTGTGTCCCATTGAGCCCGGTGTGTCCCATTGATCCCAATGTGTCCCATTGAGCTCTATGGCTCCCATTGATCCCGGTGTGTCCCATTGAGCCCAGTGTGTTCCATTGATCACTATGGCTCCCATTGAGCCCTATGGCTCCCCTTGATCCCCGTGTGTCCCATTGCTCCCTATGGCTCCCATTGATGCGTATGGCTCTCATTGACCCCTACGGCTCCCATTGCTCCCTATGGCTCCCAATGGGTCCCTACGGCTCTCATTGACCCCTATGGCTCCCATTGCTCCCTATGGCTCCCACTGATCCCTGTGTGTCCCATTGAGCCCTATGGCTCCCGCTGATGCATATGGCTCTCATTGACCCCTATGGCTCCCCAGTGCTCCCTATGGCTCCCATTACTCCCTAAGGCTCCCAATGGGTCCCTATGGCTCCCATTGCTGCCTATGGCTCCCATTGCTCCCTATGGCTCCCATTGCTCCCTATGGCTCCCATTGCTCCCTATGGCTCCTATTGGCTCCTATGGCTCCCATTGCTCCCTATGGCTCCCATTGCTCCCTATGGCTCCCATTGCTCCCTATGGCTCCCATTGCTGCCTATGGCTCCCATTGCTCCCTATGGCTCCCATTGCTCCCTATGGCTCCCATTGCTCCCTATGGCTCCTTACGGCTCCCATTGCTCCCTATGGCTCCTTATGGCTCCCATTGATGCCTATGGCTCCCATTGCTCCCTATGGCTCCCATTGCTCCCTATGGCTCCCATTGCTCCCTATGGCTCCTTATGGCTCCCATTGATGCGTATGGCTGCCATTGCTCCCTATGGCTCCCATTGCTCCCTATGGCTCCCATTGTTCCCTATGGCTCCTTACGGCTCCCATTGCGTATGGCTCCCATTGCTCCCTATGGCTCCTATTGGCTCCTATGGCTCCCATTGCTCCCTATGGCTCCCATTGCTCCCTATGGCCCAGTCCTAGGCCCTTGTCCTATGGCCATGCCCTATGGCCCATTTCCCTATGTCTCCCATTGCCCCCTATGTCTCCCATCACCCACCTTGATGCCGCGGCGACGCCGTCACCTCCCCATCCCCACCTCCGGCGACCACCTCAGCATCCTTCCGGTCGCCGTGGTCATAGAGGGCCGAGATGGCCGAGGAGATGCTCTTCTGGAGGTCCTGGTTCTTGCTCACCGAATCCTCCTCATCCGACGAGAAGGACGGCAGCGTCTCCAGGTTCCTCTTGAGCTCCTCATCCAACCTCTTACACGGACTGGGACACGCCATCACCAAACCATCCCCTTCCGCCCCTTCCAAACTGGGGGTTAGGATAGGACCTCCCATTGGGAAGGGGGTGGTGGTGGTGGTGGTGGTGGGACCGGCGCCGCGGTGGCTCTTGGTGGGGCTGGCGGCGCCGGGAGGCCCCGTTTGGCGTTTGCCGGCTTTGAGGAAGTCCAAGAAGGAAGCCATGAAACCGGATTTCATCTCCGGTTGTTTCTCCTCCACCTCCTTGATCTTCTGCTTGATGCGCTCCCGGCTCTGCGATGGTTCCATAGGCGCCACCTCCGAGCCCGTACTGGGAATACTGGGAATGGCGAGGGAGCCGTCCGGTGCCAACGGCGCGTCCGAGCCTTTGGTCATGGCCAGTTTGAGCTGGGAAAGGGGGGAGAGGGAACAGGGAATGGGGGGGATACAGGGATGAGCCCCATAGGACCCATGGGTGGCTCCAGCATCCCCAAAGGCATCAAGAGTTGATGGGCTCCAAGGCATCAGCATCACCATCAATGGGGCTCTTTGGACACCATTGGGGTACCAGAGATCATGAGGAACCCCAAAACGAGCCCCAATCCCCCCATATCCATCAATGTTCACCCCAATATCCCCATGCAGAACCCCAATATCCTCACCTTGATGGGCTCCAACCCATCACCACCTCCATCAATGGGGCTCTTGGAGGTCAATGGGGTGCAACAGACCACGAGGAACCCCAAAATGAGCCCAAATCCCCCCATATCCATCAATGTTCACCCCAATATCCCCATCCAGAACCCCAATATCCTCACCTTGATGCTCTCCAACCCATCCCCATCTCCATCAATGGGGCCTTTTGGACACCATTGGGGTACCACAGCCCCCACGAACCCCCCAACCACCCCCATATCCATCAATGTTCACCCCAATATCCCCATGCAGAACCCCAATATCCTCACCTTGATGCTCTCCAACCCATCCCCATCTCCATCAATGGGGCTCTTGGAGGTCAATGGGGTGCAATAGAGCACAAGGAACCCCAAAACGAGCCCAAATCCCCCCATATCCATCAATGTTCACCCCGATATCCCCATGCAGAACCCCAATATCCTCACCTTGATGCTCTCCAACCCATCACATCTCCATCAATGGGGCCTTTGGAGGTCAATGGGGTGCAATAGAGCACAGGAACCCCCCAAATCCCCCCATATCCATCAACGTTCACCCCAATATCCCCATCCAGAACCCCAATATCCTTACCTTGATGCTCTCCAACCCATCCCCACCTCCATCAATGGGGCCTTTTGGACACCATTGGGGTACCACAGACAACGAAGAACCCCAAAACAAGCCCAAATCCCCCCATATCCATCAATGTTCACCCCAATATCCCCATGCAGAACCCCAATATCCTCACCTTGATGCTCTCCAACCCATCCCCACCTCCATCAATGGGGCTCTTTGGAGGTCAATGGGGTGCAATAGACCACGAGGAACCCCAAAACAAGCCCAAATCCCCCCATATCCATCAATGTTCACCCCGATATTCCCATGCAGAACCCCAATATCCTCACCTTGATGGGCTCCAACCCATCACCATCACCATCAATGGGGCTCTTGGAGGTCAATGGGGTGCAATAGAGCACGAGGAACCCCAAAATGAGCCCAAATCCCCCCATATCCATCAACGTTCACCCCAATATCCCCATCCAGAACCCCAAAACCCATCAAGTCCTTACCTTGATGCTCTCCAACCCATCCCCACCTCCATCAATGGGGCTCTTTGGAGGTCAATGGGGTGCAACAGACCACGAGGAACCCCAAAACGAGCCAAAACCCCCCACATCCACCAACCTTCACCCCAATATCCCCATCCAGAACCCCAAAACAAGCCCAAACCCCCCATATCCACCAACCTTCACCCCAATATCCCCATCCAGAACCCCAAAACAAGCCCAAACCCCCCCACATCCACCCACCTCCACCCCAATATCCCCATCCAGAACCCCAAAACAAGCCCAAACCCCCCCCCATCCACCCACCTTCACCCCAATATCCCCACCCACACCCCCAACATCCCCCTTTGTCCCCATGGGTCACCTTTTCCCCACTGTTGGGGTACCCCCCCCCCATAACCCCTCACCTTGAGCGGCTTCAACGCCTCCATCCCATTCCCATCTCCTGCCTCTTCCCCTCCCTTCCTGCCCCGGCCCCTTCCTCTTCCTCGGGGCCTTTTGCCTGCATCCGGATGGGGCAGGAGGACCCCATGGGGTGACGGTGACGGCGGCAAAGGCGGCGGCGGCTCCGGTAAAGGCCTAATCCTCGGCCTCCCCCTTGGCCTCGGGGGTCCCTCCCGTTTGGGCTTAGTGGGTTTGCGCCCCCTTTTCTTGGGTGCCGTCGCATGGGTACCACCCATAGCACCGGTAGCAGTGAACCCCAATGGGTCCCCCCCATGAATAGGGCTCAACGGAGGTGGCCGCGCTCGGCAACTGGAGATGAGATCCGGTAAGAGATCCGGTAAGCGCCGGCTGTTGAGGCGGATGTCGGCGGGGACGTCGGCTTTGTCCTCGTCGTCCTGGAACTCGTATTCTTGCGCGTAGTTTTTCTTCGGGGCGGGGAACGGGTCCCGTTTGCGGAGGAGGTGAAAAGAAGAAGTTTTGAGGAGTTTTTTGGGTTTGGACGAGCAAAAAAGCGGCGTCGCCAACGGCGCTTTGGTGCTTTCGGTGCCTTGGATCAACCCCAACGGCTCGGCGTTGACGGTCGATGGTAACTCGTGTTTGGTGTGGTCCAATGCCAACGGTGGTGGTTGCGGTGGGCAGAATGAAGGGTATGGTTGGGGGATGTCGTAGGGTGGTTTGATGGTTTCACCGCTTCCTTCCTCTTCCTCTTCCTCTTCCGTCGCCTTCGGGAAGTCTTCCGGTGCCGGGCCGAACATATCCTCCATACCGGGGAAGAACCCGCGGTCCTCATCCTGGAGCAGAGCATCCGGGAAGCAAATGGAAGTCAATGGCACAAACCGGTTCTTCCCCCCCGCCGGGCTTCCCCCTTCGGCAAACTGGTCCTTGGCTTCCAACGGTGCCGGTGCCACCGGTGGGGCTCCTCCGTCCGGGTCCAGAAGATGCCCCGGCGGCCCTTGCACCGCGCCGGTTTGGCCTAAATGGGGTTCTAAACCCAATGGTGGCTCTAAGAAGTCTTGGATCTCTTGGGGAGCCGGGAGGACTTCCATAGGCTCCGGTGGTAACGGTGCCGGCGGTTCCATGCCTTGACCGCGCACGTGGGCCTGGTGAAGGTGATGGGCGTCCAATAGGAGCTGTGGGGATGGGGCAGCCGCCGGCGGTGGTGGTGGTGGTGGTGGCGGTGGTGGTGGTGGTGCCGGTGGCATCCGTTGCTGCTCCAAGAGGTGGACGTCAAGCTGGGGCCTGCCTTTGGCACGGGCATGGAGCTGGCTCTGGGTATGGGTAAGCACCGACGGCAACAGAGCCGCTGCCCCCCCCGTTACCGGTCCCACTTGGACCGGTCCGAGCTCAGGAGCCGGGTCCAGGAGCAGCCCATGCGGTTCCAACGGGGGGGGTTCAGCCACCAAGCGCCCATGCTCGGGGGTCTTCCCTAAGTAACCATGGGGCTGCCCCATCTCCTTGGCACCGCTTTTCTTCAGCTCCTGCCCATAGGGCTCCATCCCCGGTGCTTGGTGCCCATAGTGAACCACAGAGGTGGCCGCCATGCCCTCGTTGGCGCTACCGGCGCTCCGGTAATCCTTCCCTCGCTCCGGTTTCTTCTTCTCCTTCAACAACGCCAACTCCAGGGGCGCTTCCAGGTTGGAATTGGGCCGGATCACGCTTTGTAACTGGTACCGCTCCTCCGCCTTGCCCAAGCCTCCATAACCCCCTCCTCCTCCTCCTGGTGGTGGTGGTGCCGGTGGTGCCGTTGCCATGGGTTTGGTGCCGGCGCCGCGCTCCTCGCACCCCCCAGCCATGGGTTCCCCCCGTGATGGGGGGGGACTGGGATGCAGGAGATGCTGGATGAGGAAATCCTCATCCTCGCTCCTCTCGGCCCCCAGCAGCTCCGCGTCCCCTTTGCTCCCTTTGCCAAAAGCCGGAGCCCGCTCCAACGCCGGTGCCGGTGCCGGCGTTCCCGGTGCCGGCGTCGTTCCTCCTCCTCCTCCTCCTCCTCCGTATCCCGGTGCCATAAAGGACGGGGAGAGCACGGAGCCCAGGTACTTCTGGGATTGCCCCGGTGAGCTCCGTGCCGCCGGTGGCGACTGCAAGGGCCGGATGCTGGGAGCCGGGCTATAGGGCAGCGGCGCCGGCACAGCCGGGGAATGCCCGGTGCTATAGGATAAGGAACCCACTTCCGCCTGCACCCCATAGGGCAGCGCTTGGAGCTGCTCGGGGGAGAAGCCTTGGCCTTGCCCAACGCATGCAGGGGCCCCACTTTGCCCCCCGGCGTTGGGAGGGGGGGGGTATCCGGTGCCTTTGCCCCCTAAGTCACCACCACCGCTTTGGGCACTGGTGAAACCGGAGCTCGGTTGCGGTTGCGGTTGTGGTGGTGCTGGTGGAGCGGTGTTGGCCCCATAACCCCCCCCCGGCCCCAAAGCCAAAGGGGAATAGGCTGGGGAATGACTGGAGATAACAGAGCTGGCTTTGGGGGTGCTGGTGCTGAAGCTGCTTTGGCACTTGGGGGTAGCGGTGGAGCGCGGCGTTTGCCGCGACGCCGAGTAGCTCTTGGACTTGGCGCCGTTGCCGTTGCCCCCGGTGCCGTTGCCACCGGAATAAGCCGGCGATTGGATAATGGGCCGGTAGCTTTGCGCCGGCTCCGGTCGCGGCACGGCACCGCCACCACCGCCACCACCGCCACCACCGCCTTTAGGAGCCTGTTGGGACGCTTCGGCGCTACCGGGGCTCTGCTCGCCTAAAGGGCTGCAGGCTAAAGCGGCGGCGCGGTGCGGGGGCATCTGTTGGTAGCTCCCACCGCAGCTCAGGTAATGCTGGAGGCCGTGCGGTTGGGCGGCGCCGGGGCGTTGGTAATGCTTGATGACGCTGTCCTGGCGCGGCACGGCGCGCTCGCCGGCGGCACCGCCGAACACCGAGGCGTTGTAAAGCTGCGCCGGTTGCTCCGGTAACGGCGCCGAGAGGAGGTTGAACTGCGAGGCGCCGGTAGCGCCGCGGTAAGCGGGGCTCTGCGCCGGTAACGCCGATCCCAGCACCGCCGTGCCCAAGCGTTCGAAGCCCAGCGCTGGTGGTGGCGGTGGCGGTGGTGGTGGCGGTGGTGGTGGTGGTGGTGGTGGCGGCACCGGTGCTTGGGTGGGTTTGATGTGGAGCAAAGGATCATGGGGGGAAAGGAGGCCGTTGGAGCCGGGGCTGAAGGGGGGCTCCGGTAAGGTGAGGGCTGAGCTCACCGGGAAGCTCCGTGCCGGGAATGGGGCCGGGTGCTGGTAAGCGCCGAGGGCGGAAGAGGCCGGGAAGGTGCCGGAACCGGGGAGGGCGCCCGAGATGAAGAGTTCGGCTGGGGCCGGGGTGTGCATGGCTGCGGAGGGGGGAGGGGGTTAGAGGCGGGGGGGGTATTGGGGTAGATGGGGGTATGTGGGGGTATATGGGGGTGTATGGGGGTATATGGGTGTATTGGGGTATATGGGGGGTATTGGGGTATATGGGGGGTATTGGGGTATATGGGGGTATATGAGGGTATTGGGGTATATGGGGGTATATGGGGGTATATGGGGTATATGGGGGGTATATGGAGGTATGGGGGTATATGGGGGTATTGGGGTACATGGGGGTAATGGGGTATATGGGGGTATATGGGGGGTATATGGGGGTATATGGGGGGTATTGGGGTGTATATGGGGGGTATATGGGGGTATATGGGAGGTATTGGGGTATATGGGGGTATTGGAGTATATGGGGGTATATGGGGGTATATGGGGTATATGGGGATATGGAGGTATTGGGGTATATGGGGGTATATGGGGGTATATGGGGGTATATGGGAGTATAGGGGGAAATTGGGGTATATGGGGGGTATTGGGGTATATGGGGGTATATGGGGGGGATTGGGGTATATGGGGGTAAATGGGGGGTATTGGGTATATAGGGGTATTGGGGTATATAGGGGGTATGTGTGGGTATTGGGGCATATGGGGGTATATAGAGGTATATGGGAGTATATGGAGGTATACGGGGGTATATGAGGGAGATTGGGGTATATGGGGGGGATTGAGGTATATAGGGGGTATATGGGGTATATAGGGGTATATGGGGGTATATAGGGGTATATGGGGGTATATGGGGGTATATGGGGGTATATGGGGGTATATGGGGTATATGGGGGTATATGGGGGTATATGGGGGTATATGGGGGTATTGGGGTATATGGGGGTATATGGGTGTATATGGGGGTATAGGGGTATATGGGGGTATATGGGGTATATGGGGGTATTGGGGTATATGGGGGTATATGGAGTTATATGGGGGCTATTGGGGTATATGGGGGTATATGGGGGGTATATGGGGGCTATTGGGGTATATGGGGGTATATGGGGGTATATGGGGGGTATATGGGGGTATAGGGGTATATGGGGGTATATGGGTGTATATGGGGGCTATAGGGGTATATGGGGGTATATGGGGGTATATGGGGGTATATGGGGGCTATAGGGGTATATGGGTGTATATGGGGGTATAGGGGTATACATTACCGGTCTGCCAGGAGGGGCTCCGGAACTGGGAGAGCAGCGAGGAGGCGGCCGGGCCCGGTTGGGGCCGCGGCTCCAGCGCCGAGATCAGGTTCATGACGGAGGCGTCCGGAGCCGCGGCCCCCGCGTGGTGCAGCCCCGGCTCAAAGAGACCGGGGAGACCTGGGGGGGAGAGAGAGGGGTAGGGTAGGGGGTAGTATGGGATGTATGGGGTGTGGGGTGTGGGGTGTGGGGTATGGGGTATGGGATATGGGGTATGGGGTATGGGATGTATGGGGTATGGAGTAGGCGGTATATGGGGTATGGGGTGTGTGGGATATGGGGTATGGGATATATGGTATATGGGGTATGGAGTATGGGATATGGGGTATATGGGGTATGGAATACCGAATATGGGATATATGGGGTATGGGATATATGGGGTATAAAATATGGGATATAGGGTATGGGATATGGATATGGGGTATGGGATATGGGATATATGGTATATGGGCTATGGAGTATGGGATATGGGGTATATGGGGTATGGAATACCAGATATGGGATATATGGGGTATGGGGTATATGAGGTATGGACTACCAGATATAGGATATATAGGGTATAGAGTATATGAGGTATGCAATACGCAATACGGGGTGTGGGGTATGGGATATGGGATATGGGGTATGGGGTATGGGATGTATGGGGTATGGGGTATGGGATATGGGGTATGGGATAGGGGGTATGGGATATAGGGTATGGGATATGGGGTGTGGGGTATGGGATATGGTGTATGATGTACTAAACATATGAACATAGCGGATGGGGTACGGTGATCGGGAATACTGGGATAGGGAACATGGGAACATGAGCTATGGGTACGGTACACAGACAGGGGACAGCTTAGGGGTTACAGAGCCATAGGGTATGGAACAGGACACAGAGGGATGCACTATGGGAAGAGGGGAAGGGGATGGAACACAGGGGGATATGGGCTCATAGGACATGGGATAGGGGGACATGGAACATGGGGTATAGGGATATGGGGTATAGGGATATGGGGTATGGGAACACAGCGTGGGGCAGCCCCTGGGCATGGAAAGCAAGAGAGGATAAAGGACAATGGGGATAAAGGGATATGGGATGGAGAACACATATGGGAATAGGAGACTGGGATAGGGAGCAATGGAAATACTGGGGTATGGAATGATGGGGCCATGGGGCCATTGGGTATTGATGAACCATAGGGATATGGGGCATAAGGACATGGGGATGTGATGGGGGCCATGGGGATGCAGGGATGGGGGCCATGGGGATGCGATGGGGGCCATGGAGATGCAATGGGGACCATGGGGATGCGATGGGGACCATGGGGGGATGCAATGGGGACCATGGGGATGCAGGGATGGGGGCTATGGGGATGCAGGGATGGGGCTATGGGGATGCGATGGGGGCCATGGGGATGCGATGGGGGGCCATGGGGATGCGATGGGGGCCATGGGGGGATGCAATGGGGACCATGGGGATGCAATGGGGACATGGGGATGGGATGGGGGCCATGGGGGGATGCAGGGGAGGGATGGGGGCCATGGGGGGTGCAATGGGGGCATGGGGTGCGATGGGGCTATGGGGATGCAATGGGGGCCATGGGGATGCAATGGGGGCTATGGGGATGCAATGGGGACCATGGGGATGCAGGGATGGGGGCCATGGGGATGCGATGGGGGCCATGGGGATGCAATGGGGGCCATGGGGGGATGCAATGGGGGCTATGGGGGATGCAATGGGGGCCATGGGGATGCAATGGGGACCATGGGGATGCAATGGGGGCCATGGGGATGCAATGGGGGCTATGGGGATGCAATGGGGACCATGGGGATGCGATGGGGGCCATGGGGATGCGATGGGCCATGGGGATGCGATGGGGGTCATGGGGATGAATGGGGGCATGGGGGGATGCAATGGGGGCTATGGGGACCATGGGGACCATGGGGACAATGGGGACCATGGGGGGATGCAATGGGGACCATGGGGGGATGCAATGGGGGCCATGGGGATGCGATGGGGGCCATGGGGATGCGATGGGGTCATGGGGATGCGATGGGGGCCATGGGGATGCGATGGGGGCCATGGGGATGCAATGGGGACCATGGGGATGCAATGGGGACCATGGGGATGCAATGGGGGCTATGGGGATGCAATGGGGGCTATGGGGGGATGCAATGGGGGCTATGGGGGGATGCAATGGGGGCTATGGGGGGATGCAATGGGGGCTATGGGGGGTACCTGTGGGGTGATGGTTGGGGCCGTAGCCCTGCAGCGGGTGGGGGGCTCCGTAGGGCTGCCGGGGGAGCAGCTCCGGTTCCGCATGCGGTGCCCGGGACCCCCCGTACACGAGGCTGGAGGGGGGGGGACAGGGTCAGAGCTGGGGGGCACCCATTGCAATGGGGGCACCCATTCATAGCAATGGGACCCCCCCATTCATAGCAATGGGGGCACCCATTCATAGCAATGGGGGCACCCATTCATAGCAATGGGGGCACCCATTCATAGCAATGGGGGCACCCATTCATAGCAATGGGGGCACCCATTCATAGCAATGGGACCCCCCATTCATAGCAATGGGACCCCCCATTCATAGCAATGGGACCCCCCCATTCATAGCAATGGGAGCACCCATTCATAGCAATGGGACCCCCCATTCATAGCAATGGGACCCCCCCTTTATAGCAATGGGACCCCACCACTCATAGCAATGGGACCCCCACTTCATAGCAATGGGACCCCCCATTCATAGCAATGGGAGCCCCCCATTCATAGCGATGGGACCCCCCCTTCATAGCAATGGGAGCCCCCATTCATAGCAGTGGGACCCCCCATTCATAGCAATGGGGGCACCCATTCATAGCAATGGGACCCCCCATTCATAGCAATGGGACACCCCATTCATAGCAATGGGAGCCCCCCATTCATAGCGATGGGACCCCCCCATTCATAGCAATGGAAGCCCCCATTCATAGCACTGGGACACCCCATTCATAGCAATGGGACCCCCACATTCATAGCAATGGGACCCCCCATTCATAGCAACGGGACCCCCCCATTCATAGCAATGGGACCCCCATTCATAGCAATGGGACCTCCCATTCACAGTAATAGACCAGCACCCAGTGTAACCGGTATCCAGCACCCAGTGCAACCGGTACCCAGCACCCAGTGCAACCGGTATCCAGCACCCAATGCAACCGGTACCCAGCACCCAATACAACCGGTACCCAGCACCCAATGCAACCGGTACCCAGCACCCAATGCAACCGGTACCCAGCACCCAATACAACCGGTACCCAGCACCCAATGCAACCGGTACCCAGCACCCAATGCAACCGGTATCCAGCACCCAATGCAACCGGTACCCAGCACCCAATGCAACCGGTATCCAGCACCCAATGCAACCGGTATCCAGCACCCAATGCAACCGGTACCCAGCACCCAATGCAACCGGTATCCAGCACCCAATGAAACCGGTATCCAGCACCCAATGAAACCGGTACCCGGCCCCCAATGCAACCGGTATCCAGCACCCAGTGCAACCGGTATCCAGCACCCAATGCAACTGGTATCCATCACCCAGTGCAACCGGTACACAGCACCCAATGCAACCGGTATCCAGCACCCAATGCAACCGGTATCCATCACCCAGTGCAACCGGTATCCAGCACCCATTGCAACCAGTATCCAGCATCCCCCTACCCAGCACCCATTGCAACCAGTACCCAGCACCCAATGCAACCGGTATCCATCACCCAATGCAACCGGTATCCAGCACCCATTGCAACCGGTATCCAGCACCGAATCCAACCAGTATCCAGCATCCCCCTACCCAGCACCCAATGCAAACAGCACCCAGCACCCAATACAACCGGTCCCCAGTACCCATTTCAACTGGTACCTAGCACCCAGGTCCCCAGCACCCATTGCAACCAGCACCCAGCACCCAATACAACCGGAATTCAGCACCCATTGCAACCAGTACCCAGCATCCAGCACCCAATGCAACTGGTACCCAGGACCCAATGTAACCGGCACCCAGCACCCAATGCAACCGGTCCCCAGCACCCATTGCAACCAGCACCCAAAGTAACTGGTACCCAGCACCCATTGCAACCAGCACCCAATGTAACCGGTACCCAGCACCCAATGCATCCAGCACCCAATGCAACTGGTACTCAGGACCCAATGTAACCAGCACCCAGCACCCAATACAACCGGTCCCCAGCACCCATTGCAACTGGTACCTAGCACCCAGGTCCCCAGCACCCATTGCAACCAGTACCCAGCACCCATTGCAACCAGCACCCAGCACCCAATACAACCGGTATTGAGCACCCATTGCAACCAGTACCCAGCATCCAGCACCCAATGCAACTGGTACCGAGGACCCAATGTAACCGGCACCCAGCACCCATTGCACCCAGCACCCAATGCAACTGGTCCCCAGCACCCATTGCAACCAGCACCCATTGCACCCAGCACACAATGCAAACGGTCCGCAGCACCCATTGCATCCAGCACCCATTGCACCCAATGTAACCGGTACATAGCACCTACTGCACCCCGCACCCAATGCAACTGGTACCCAGCACTCAATGTAACCGGTATCCAGAACCCATTGCACCCAGCACCCATTGCACCCACTGCACCCAATGCACCCATTACCCCATGGAACCGGTCCCCATTACCCCATGTAACCAGTCCCCATTACGCCATGTAACCGGTCCCCACTGCACCCATTGCAGCCAGTACCCAATGCAACTGGTACCCATTACCCCATGTAACCGGCCCCCATCACCCCATGTAACCGGTACCCATTGCACCCCATGTAACCGGTCCCCACTGCACCCATTACCCCATGTAACCGGTCCCCATCACCCCAATGCAACCGGTACCCATTGCACCCCATGTAACCGGTCCCCACTGCACCCATTACCCCATGTAACCGGTACCCATTACCCCATGTAGCCAGTCCCCATCACCCCATGTAACCGGTACCCATTGCACCCCATGTAACCGGTCCCCATTGCTCCCATTGCACCCAATGTAACCGGTCCCCACTGCTCCCATTGCATCCAATGTAACCGGTCCCCAGTAACCGGTCCCCACTGCACCCATTGCACCCAATGTAACCGGTCCCCACTGCTCCCATTGCACC
>NW_026900567.1:0-15486 GCF_033783945.1 Neopsephotus bourkii
CTTGGGACCCCCCCAGCACCCATCAGCACCCATAGGGACCCCCCCAGCACCCATCAACACCCATAGGGACCCCCCCCAGCACACATCAGCACCCATAGGGACTCCCCAGCACCCATCAGCACCCATCAGCACCCATAGGGACACCCCCAACAACCATACCCCACCCATGGGTGCCCCCTCTCTCTCCCCAGACTACGACGCCTCGGTGGCCACTGAGAAGAAGCGGACGGTCTATCAGATGGCGCTCAGTAAGGGGGGGCTATGGGGGGCACCCATGGGTGGGGGGGGTCTATGGGTGGGGGTCCCTAATTCCCCCCTTCCATTGGGGGTGATGCTGGGTGCTGGTGTGGATTGGGGTCTATGGGGATGCTTTGGGGTGCATTGGTGTCTATGGGTGTCCATGGGCTGCATTGGGGTACATTGGTGTCTATGGGTGTCCATGGGATGCATTGGGATACATTGGTGTCTATGGGTGTCCATGGGGTGCATTGGGGTACATTGGTGTCTATGGGTGTGCTTGGGTTGCATTGGGGTACATTGGTGTCTATGGGTGTCCATGGTGTACATTGGGGTGCATTGAGGTACATTGGTGTCTATGGATATCCATGGGGTGCATTGGGGTACATTGGTGTCCATGGGGTGCATTGGGGTGCATTGGGATACATTGGTGTCTATGGGTGTCCATGGGGTGCATTGGGGTACATTGGTGTCTATGGGTGTCCATGGGGTGCATTGGGGTACATTGGTGTCTATGGGTGTCCATGGGGTGCATTGGGGTACATTGGTGTCTATGGGTGTCATTGGGGTACATTGGGGTGCATTGGGGTACATTGATGTCTGTGGGTGTCCATGGGGTGCATTGGGGTACATTGGTGTCTATGGGTGTCCATGTGGTGCATTGGGGTACATTAGTGTCAATGGGTGTCCATGGGGTGCATTGAGATACATTAGTGTCTATGGGTGTCCATGGGGTACATTGGGGTACACTGGTTTCTGTGGGTGTCAATGGGGTACATTGAGGTACACTGGTGTCTATAGGTGTCCATGGGGTACATTGGGGTACATTGGTGTCTATGGGTGTCCATGGGATGCATTGGGATACATTGGTGTCTATGGGTGTCCATGGGGTACACTGGGGTACATTGGTGTCTATGGGTGTGCTTGGGGTACATTGGGGTACATTGGTGTCTATGAATATCCATGGGGTGCATTGGGGTACATTGGTGTCCATGGGGTGCATTGGGGTGCATTGGGATACATTGGTGTCTATGTGTGTCCATGGGGTACATTGGGGTACATTGGTGTCTATGGGTATTCATGGGGTGCATTGGGGTACATTAGTGTCAATGGGTGTCCATGGGGTGCATTGGGGTACACTGGTTTCTGTGGGTGTCAATGGGGTACATTGGGGTACACTGGTTTCTGTGGGTGTCAATGGGGTACATTGGGGTACATTGCTGTCTATGGGTGTCCATGGGGTGCACTGAGGTACATTGGTGTCTATGGGTGTCCATGGGGTACATTTGGGTACATTGGTGTCTACGGGTGTCTATAGGGTACATTGAGGTACATTGGTGTCTATGGGTGTCCATGGGGTGCATTGGGGTACACTGGTGTCTATGGGTGTCCATGGGGTGCATTGGGGTACACTGGTGTCTATGGGTGTCCATGGGGTGCATTGGGGTACATTGGTGACTATGGGTGTCCATGGGGTACATTGGTGTCTATGGGTCCCTATGGGTCTCTATGGGGTACATTGGTCCCTATGTGTCCCTATGGGTCCCTATGGGGTACACTGGTCCCTATGTGTCCCTATGGGGTGCATTGGTCCCTATGGGTTCCTATGGGTCCCTATGGGTCCCTATGGGGTACAATGGTCCCTATGGGTCCCTATGTGTCCCTATGGGTCCCTATGGGGTACACTGGTCCCTATGGGTCCCTATGGGTCCCTATGGGTGCTGACACTGTCCCCCCTCCCCCAGACAAGCTGGACGAGATCCTGGCCGCAGCCCAGCAGAGCATCAGCGTGGGGGAGGGGCCGGGGGCACCCCTCCCCCCCCTGGGCAAGGCCCGGCCCAAGGGCTTCTATGGGGCTGAGGTGGGGGGGAGGGGCAATGTGCGGGTCCCTTGGGGGGGGGGGGACCCCAATATGGGAGGTACCTGGGGGGGTCCAATATGTGGGTGCTATGGGGGGGTCCCCTATGGGGGGTCCACAATGTAGGTCCCTATGGGGGGTCCCCAATGTGGGTCCCTATGGGGGGGTCTGAGGGGGGTCCCCAATGTGGGTCCCTATGGGGAGTCCTTATGGGGGTGTCCCCAATGTGGGTCCTTATGGGGGGACCCCAATATGGGTCGCTATGGGGGGTCCACAATGTAGGTCCCTATGGGGGGTTCTGGGGGGGTCCCCAGTGTGGCTCCCTATGGGGGGTCCCCCCAATGTGGGTCCCTATGGGGGGTTCTGGGGATGGTCCCCAATGTGGATCCCTATGGGGGGGGTGTCCCCAATGTGGGTCCCCACGGGGGGGTCCCCCATGTGGGTCCCTATGGAGGGGTCCCTATGGGGGGGGTCCCCAATGTGGATCTCTATGGGGGGGTCCCCAATCTGTGCCCCCTCCCCCCCCCCAGGCGACCTTCGAGGGTCCCCGCCTGCCCCCGGGGGGGTTCGAGCGCGGGTTCCTTCCGCCCCCCCCCCACGGGCTCGTGCTGCGACAGAAATCCATAGGTGGGTGCTGGGGGGGGAGGGGCACCCATGGGTGCTGGGGGGGGCCTATGGGTGCTGGGGGGGGTTCCTATGGGTGCTGGGGGGGGGCTATGGGTGCTGGGGGGGAGCTTTGGGTGCTGGGGGGGGCTTTGGGTGCTGGGGGGGGCTTTGGGTGCTGGGGGGGGCCTATGGGTGCTGGGGTCCCTATGGGTGCTGCGGGGGGGGTCCTATGGGTGCTGTGGGGGGTGCTATGGGTGCTATGGGGCGTGCTATGGGTGCTATGGGGCGTGATATGGGTGCTATGGGGGGGTTCCTATGGGTGCTGGGGGGTTCATGGGTGCTGGGGGGTTCCTATGGGTGCTGAGGGGTCCCTATGGGTGCTGAGGGTTCCTATGGGTGCTGAGGTTCCTATGGGTGCTGAGGGGGTCCTATGGGAGCTGAGGGTTCCTATGGGTGCTGGGGGGGTCCTATGGGTGCTGAGGTTCCTATGGGTGCTGAGGGGGTCCTATGGGAGCTGAGGGTCCCTATGGGTGCTGGGGGTTCCTATGGGTGCGGGGTGCTGGGGGGGGGTTATGCTGGGGGGGGCTATGGGTGCTGGGGGGTTCCTATGGGTGCTGGGGGTTCCTATGGGTGCAGGGGGGTTCCTATGGGTGCTGGGGGGGGTCCTATGGGTGCTGGGGTGGGGTTATGGGTGCTGGGGTCCCTATGGGTGCTGGGGGGGGACACCCATGGGTGCCGAGGGGTCCCTATGGGGATGGGTGCTGGGGGGTGGGGTCCCTTCTGCCTTCTGTGTGCCAGTTGCGGGCTCTCTATAGCTTCCATCTATGGGGGCACATCCCTATAGGTGCCATTGCCCCCTTTGTCCCCTATAGGACCCCTATATCCCCTATAGAAGCCTATAGGACCCCATATAGCCACCTTTATCCCCTATAGCCCCCTTTCTCCGCTATAAACCCCTTTATTCTCTATAGCCCCCTTTCTCCCATATAGGACCTCTTTCTCCCCTAAAGCCCCCTTTCTCCCCTATAGCTCCCTTTATCCCCTATAGCCCCTTTTCTCCGCTATAAACCCCTTTATCCCCTATAGCCCCCTTTATCCCCTATAGTCCCCTTTCTCCCCTATAGCCCCCTGTATCCCCCATAGGACCCCTATAGCCCCCTTTCTCCCCTATAGATCCATATCCTCTATAGCCCACTTTCTCCTCTATAAACCCCTTTCTCCCCTATAGGACTCCTGTATCCCCCATAGGACCCCTATAGCCCCTTTTGTCCCCTATAGGATCCCTATAGCCCTCTTTCTCCCCTATAGCCCCCTTTCTCCCCTATAGCCCCCTGTATCCCTCATAGGACCCCTATAGCCCCGTTTATCCCCTATAAGACCCCTATAGGACCCTTTCTCCCCTATAGCCTCTTTTATCCCCTAGAGCCCCCTTTGTCCCCTATAGGACCCCCATAGAACCTCCCCATCCCCCAACCCCCCCCTCTCCCCTCCCCCCCCCCCAGGCGCCCCGGAGGAGCCGAAGCCGTTCCTGGCGCCCCCCAGCGGCCGCTTCAGCCGCAGCCTCTCGGTGCCGGGCTCGGAGGAGATCCCGCCCCCCCCCACCACCTCCCCCCCGGAGCCTCCGTACAGCAGCGCCGCCCCTCCCCCACCGCGCTCTGCTATGGGGGGAGGGGGAGGAGGGGGGACCCCCCCTTGGCGCCTTTATAACCTGGGGGGGGGAGGGGAAAGGGAAAGGGAAAGGGGGGGTCCCCCGAAACCGTTGCGGAGGAAGGGGCCGTTGGTGAAGCAAACCAAGGTGGAGGAAGGGGGAGGGGGAGGGGGAGGGGGGATGGGGGGTGGGGGAGGGGTGGGGATGGGGGGTGGGGGAGGGGCGGACTCCATCTCCATCCCCACCATCGTGGTGAAGGCGCCGTCCACGAGCAGCAGCGGCCGCAGCAGCCGCGGGAGCAGCGTGGAGGCCGAAGGGGGAGGGGCGGGGGGTGGGGGAGGGGGTGGTGGGGGAGGGGGTGGGGCTATGGATGGGGGAGGGGGGAATCCCCCCGCGGTGGGGGTGGGGCCAGCGAGCGGTGCGGTGGGGGTCGGGGGGGGTCGGGGGTCCCCATCTCGCCCCGCCCCCCCCCCCGCCATGGACTTCACGTCACAATTCGGGGCCGCGCTGGTGGGGGCCGCTCGGCGCCGCTCCGCGCTCTTCCTCTCCACCGAGGAGGAGGAAGAGGACGGAGGCGCCATGACCGGAAGTATAGGTGGCGTCGGGGGTACTTCCGCTTCCGGCGCGCCGCGCTTGCGTCATTCCAAAAGCATCGACGAAGCGATGTTCGCCGCCGACGCCTTCCCCACGCGTGGGTACCGGGGGGAAACCGGAAGCGGAAGCGGAGGAGGGCTCGGAGCCGGCAGCGCCTTCAGCAGCGTGGCCGCGGCCTCCGGGCCTGCCCCGAGGCCGAAGGGGATGGCGGCGGCGCTGCAGGCCGGGATCGCGGCCCTCCAGGCCGGGCTGGGGCCGCTGCCGGCGGGCGTGGGGTTGAGGCCTAACGCGGCCGGGTTGAGGCCTAGCGTGGTAGGGCTGAGGCCTCACGTAGCGGGGGACATGGCGCCCTTAGCGACCGACATGGCGTCCTTAGCGACCGACATGGCGCCCTTAGCGACCAAGCGGTCCCCCTTAGCGACCGACATGGCGTCCTTGACGACCAGCATGGCGCCCTTAGCGACCAACATGGCGCCCGACCTGTCGCCCTTAGCGACCGACATGGCGTCCTTAGCGACCAACATGGCGCCCGACCTGTCGCCCTTAGCAACGCCCTCCCTGTCGCCCTTAGCAACGCCCAAGATGGCGCCGCTCGGGCCTACCGCGGCCTTGCCTCCCTTCGCCGCCTCCATGGCCCCGCTCCGCTCCGTTCCCCCTCCTCCTCCTTCCAAACCCCAACCGGGGCTCCCCCCTCGCCGCCCCAGCCGCCCCCCGTCCCCATCCGACCCTTGGGGGCCCCCCGCGGGGCCTCCGGAGGCCCGGGTCCGCTTCGCCGAAGCCGGGGCCTTGCTTGCGCTGCCGCCGCCGGCTCCGTCGGTAGATGGCGACGAGGAGCTGCTGCTGGCCGAGCCCCTGCCTCCGCCGCTCGAGTTCGCCAACAGCTTCGAAGCCTCCGATGTCCCCCCGGCTTCCTCCTCCTCCGCCGCCGCCATCGGCGACTCCACGGCCTCCAGCCTCACGTCCTACGACAGCGAAGTGGCCACCATCACCCAAGCCGGGCCCGAAGGGAGGCGCGGAGGCCTCGGCCCCCATCCCGACGGCGTGGACGCGGTCACCGACTCCGGGATCGAGGAGGTGGATAGCCGCAGCAGCAGCGATCACCCCCCGGAGGCCATGGAAGCTGCCGCAGCCGCCCCCCCCGGCCCCTATGGGGATGGGACCGAAAGGGCGAGGGCGAGGGGCCGGGGGGGACCCCGAGGAGGGGACGGGAGGAGGATGCTGGAGCCATGGGAGGAGGCCGGAAGGGGCCTGGCGGCTGCGGCCTGGAGCCGGGGAGCAGCGGATGGGAGCTACGGGGGCACCGCGGGGAGGCACAGGTGGGTGAGGGGGGGGCGGGGGGCGGTGGGGAGCGGTGCACCCATTGAGCGCATTGAACCCATTGAGCACATTGAACCCATTGCACCCACTGCAGCCATTGAACACATTGAACCCATTGAACCCATTGAGCGCATTGAACCCATTGCAGCCATTGAACACATTGAACCCATTGAACCCATTGAGCGCATTGAACCCATTGCAGCCATTGAACCCATTGAACACATTGCAGCCATTGAACACATTGAACACATTACACCCATTGAACCCATTGAACCCATTGAACCCATTGAATCCATTGAACCCATTGAACCCATTGAGCACATTGAACCCATTGAACCCATTGAACCCATTGAACCCATTGCACCCATTGAACACATTGAACCCATTGAGCACATTGAACCCACTGCAGCCATTGAACACGTTGAACCCATTGAGCACATTGAACCCATTGAACCCATTGAGCACATTGAACCCATTGAGCACATTGAACCCATTGAGCACATTGAACCCACTGCACCCATTGAACCCATTGAACCCATTGCAGCCACTGAACACATTGAACACATTGAACCCATTGAACCCATTGAGCGCATTGAACCCATTGCAGCCATTGAACACGTTGAACCCATTGCAGCCATTGAACACATTGAACCCATTGCAGCCATTGAACACATTGCACCCATTGAACACATTGAACCCATTGAACCCATTGCACCCATTGCAGCCACTGAACACATTGAACCCATTGAACACATTGCACCCACTGCACCCATTGAACACATTGAACCCATTGCAGCCATTGAACACATTGAACCCATTGCAGCCATTGAACACATTGAACACATTGAACCCATTGAACCCATTGCACCCACTGCACCCATTGCAGCCATTGAACCCATTGAACCCATTGCACCCATTCAACACATTGAACCCATTGCAGCCATTGAACCCATTGCACCCACTGCAGCCATGGCACCCACTGAACCCATTGCAGCCATTGAACACATTGTACCCACTGCAGCCATTGAACCCATTGCACCCACTAAACCCATTGCACCCACTGCAGCCATGGCACACACTGAAACCGTTAAACCCACTGCACCCATTGTAGTCATAGCACCCATTGCACCCACTGAACCCATAGCACCCACGGCAGCCATTGCACCCACTGAACCCATTGAACCCATAGCACCCATTACATCCATTGAACCCATTGCACCTGCTGCAGCCATTGCACCCACTGAACCCATAGCACCCATGGCACCCATTGCACCCATTGTACCCACTGAACCCATTGAACTCACTGAACCCATGGCACCCATTGCCTCCATGGCATCCATTGCACCCATTGAACTCATGGCATCCATTGCATTCATGGCACCCATTGCACCCATGGCATCTATGTCAGCCTTTGCACCCATTGCATCCATTGCACCCATTGCACTCACGGCACCCACTGTACTCATTATGGCAATTGAGGCTATTGCATGGATAGGGGGGATGTTGCACCCATGGCACCCATTGCACCCATGACACTCATGGCACCCATGGCATCTATAGCCATAAGGGGCACCCATTGCACCCATTGCATGGATTGACGTCGGGACAGCACCCATAGCACCCATTGCAGCTCATGGCACTGCACCCATTGCAGCTATTGGATAGGCAGCAGGACAATGCAGCCGTGACACCCATTGCACCCATGGCACCCATTGCAGCCACTGCATGGATCTGCAGGACGTGGCACCCATTGGGGGGGTGTGGGGGGGGTGTTACAGTTGTGTTTTGGTGTTGCCCCCATCACACCCTTCTCAAGCACCCCCATTGCACCCAGTGGCCATCACCCCCATTGCGCCCATTGCTCCCTCCATGTCCATTGACCCACCGTGTCCATCACCCCCATTTGTGGCCATTGACCCCATGTCCATCACCCCACTGCCCCATCGTGTCTCTCTCCCCATCATCCCCATCAACCCATTACCCCATCATGTTCATCCCATCCATCATGTCCATCACCCTCATTGGACCCATTGGTCCCACCATGTCCATAAACACATCTCCCCATCATCCCCATCATCTCCATCTCCCCATCATCCCCATGACCCCCATCAAGTACACCATGTCCATCTCCCCATCATCTCCATCACCCCCATTGCATCCATGACCCCATGCCCATTATCCCCATCAACATCTATCATGTCCATTATCCCCATTGTGCCTATTGACCCCATTGTCCCCATTGATCCCATTGTGCCCATCATCCCCATTTTACCCATCATCCCCATTGTGCCCATTGACCCCATTGTCCCCATTGACCCCACTGTGCCCATCGACCCCATTGTCCCCATCATCCCCATTGCCCCCTTTGACCCCATTGTCCCCATCATCCCCTTTACCCCATTGTCCCCATCAACCCCATTGCTCCCATAATCCCCATTGTCCCCATCATCCCCACTGTCCCCATCATCCCCATTGGCCCCATCATCCCCATTGTCCCCAATCATCCCCATTGTGCCCATTAACCCCATTTTGCCCATCATTCCCATTGTCCCCATTGACCCCATTGTCCCCATTGACCCCAGTCTCCCCTTTGACCCCATTGCCCCCATTATCCCCATTGCCCCCTTTGACCCCATTGCCCCATCATCCCCATTGTTCCCATCGCCCACATCATCCCCATTGACCCCATCATCCCCATCGCCCCCATCATCCCCATTGTCCCCATCACCCCCATTGTCCCCTTTAACCCCATCATCCCCATTGACCCCATCATCTGCATTGTCCCCATCATCCCCATTGCCCCCATCATCTCCATTGTCCCCTTTGCCCCTATCAACCCCATTGTCCCCATTGACCCCATTGTCCCCTTTGACCCCATCACCCCCATTGTCCCCATCGCCCCCATCATCCCCATTGCCCCCATCACCCCCATCACCCCCTTACCCCCACCAACCCCCCTCTTTTCTAACCCCCCTCCCTTTCCCCCACAGGCTCCCGGACCCCCCCCCACCCCCCCAACCCTCCAAACCCCCCCCTTCCTCCTCCATCCTCTTCCCCAATTGGCCCCCAGCCCCTAAATCCCCTTTGGGGGGCACCGCCTCCATCGGCGTGGACCTGGACATCCGCCCCCCGCTTCGACGCGCCCCAAGCCCGGCCACGTTACCCAGCGAGCGCCGGGGCAGCCCTGCCCCACGCCCGGCCTCATTGCCCACGTTACCGGCGGCTCCGCTCTACGCCGGCTTCCTGGAGCTCCGTGGGGGTCCCTATGGGGACGGAGCCAGCGCCAGGTCCTTGTCCCCAACGAGACCCCCGCCTCCCCCCCCGGATAAACCCTTTGGAGCGAAGCCATTGGCTTTCTGGAGTAAGTTCGACGTAGCTGATTGGTTGGAGTACCTGAACCTAGGGGAGCATCGAGCGAGGTTCTTGCACAATGAGATCGATGGGTCCCATCTGCCCTCGTTGACCAAGGAGGATTACATCGACCTGGGGGTGACGCGCGTCGGGCACCGCATGAACATCGACCGGGCCCTCAAGGTCTTCCTGGAGAGGTGAGGGAGAGGGCGGAGCGGGGACAGGCGGGAGGAGGAGGAGGAGGAGGAAGAGGAAGAGGAGGAGGAAGAGGAGGAGGAGGAAGAGGAAGAGGAAGAGGAAGAGGAGGAGGTGCGATGGGATGGGGATGTGCGGCGTGGACGTGGATGTGGATGTGGACATGGAATGGGACAACGATGTGCAATGGGATATGGACATGGATGTGCAATGGGATATGGACATGGAATGAGATATGGACATGGAATGGGACAGGGATGTGCAATGGGATATGGACATGGATGTGCATTGAGATATGGACATGGAATGGGACAGGGATATGGAATGGAACGATGTGCAATGGGATATGGACATAGATGTGCAATGGGATATGGACATGGAATGGGACAGGGATGTGCAATGGGATATGGACATGGAATGAGATATGGACATGGAATGGGACAGGGGTGTGCAATGGGATATGGACATGGAATGAGATATGGACATGGAATGGAACAGGGATGTCCAATGGGATATGGACATGGAATGGGATATGGACATAGATGTGCAATGGGATACAGACATGGATGTGCAATGGGAAACGGACACGGAATGGAAGAGGGATGTGGAATGAGATATGGACATGGAATGGGATAGGGATGTGCAATGGATCATGGACATGGATGTGCAATGGGATATGGACATGGAATGGGACAGGGATGTGCAATGGGATATGGACATGGATGTGCAATGAGATATGGACATGGAATGGGACAACTATGTGCAATGGGATATGGACATGGAATAGAACAGGGATGTGCAATGGATCATGGACATGGAATGGGACACAGATGTGCAGCAGGACATGGATGTGCAATGGGATATGAACATGGAATAGGACATGGATGTGCAATGAGATAAGGACATGGAGTGGGACAGGGATGTGCAATGGATCATGGACATGGATGTGCAATGGGATATGGACATGCAATAGGACATGGATATGCAATGAGATGCGGACATGGAATGGGACAGGGATATGCAGTGGATCATGGACATAGAGCAGGATGTGATGTGCAATGGGATGTTGATGTGCAGCAGGACATGGATGTGCAATGGGACACAGACGTGCAACGGGACATGGATGTGCAATGGGACATGGATGTGCAATGGGACACAGACGTGCAATGGGACACAGACATGCAATGGGACATGGATGTGCAATGAGCTGTTGACGTGCAATGACATGTAGACATACGACGGGACATGGATGTGCAATGGGACATAGTCATGTGACATGACACGGACATGTGACAGGACATGGATGTGCAATGGGACATGGTCATGTGACAGGACATGGACATGTGACAGGACATGGTCATGTGACAGGACATGGATGTGCAATGGGACATGGTCACGTGACACGACACGGACACGCACCGGGACATGGATGTGCAATGAGCTGTTGATGTGCAACAGGACATGGACGTGCGACAAGACACGGATGGGACATGGAACATGGACCAGGACATGGATGTGCACCAGGACATGGATGTACAATGAGATATGGACATGGATGTGCTATGGGACATGGACCAGGACATGGATGTGCAATGGGATACGGACATGTAATAGGACATGGATGTGCACCAGGACATGGATGTGCAATGGGATATGGACATGGATGTGCAATGGGACATGGATGTGCTATGGGACATGGACCAGGACATGGATGTGCAATGGGATGTGAACGTGTGATGGAACACGGATGTGCACCAGGACATGGATGTGCAATGGGACATGGACCAGGACATGGATGTGCAATGGGACATGGATGTGCAATGGGACATGGACCAGGACATGGATGTGCACAGGAACATGGATGTGCCCTCACCCAAATGCCCCCTCCACACACACTTGCACACACGTGTGCACACATGTGCCCACACACACACGCATGTGTCACACGTGTCCCCATACACACGCATGTCACACATGTCCCCATACACACACGTGTGCACACATGTCCCCATACGCACACACACACGCGTGTATCACACATGCTTGTGCCCTTGCACACGCCAGCATGGGGGGGGTGACATGCACATACATGGAAGTGGCCTTGCACACGCGTGTGCACACGTGTCCCCATGCACACGTGTTTTCCTTGCATACATACATGTCCTTTGCACACACACGTTCATGCATGCCCCTTGCACACACATGCACACGCGTGTCCCTGTACGCACACATGTGCACACAAATGTCCCTATACACACATGTGCACACACGTGACCCTTTACACACACATGTGCACACACATGTCCCTTTACACATACATGTGCACACATGTCCCTTTACACACACGTGTCCCTATACACACACACTTGTGCCCTTAACATACATGTACTCACATATGCCTTTGTGCACACACATCCCCTTGCACACACGTTCCTTTACACACACGTGTACCCCACGAGTCCCATTGTGCACATATGTGTACACACGTGACCCTTTACATACATATTCCCATGCACGCATGTGACCTCACATGTCCCTGTGCATATGTGATCCTTTACATACACGTACCCCTGCACACGTGACCCTTTACATACATGTCCCTGTGCACACACGTGACCTCACATGTCCCCATGCACACACGTGACCCTTTACATACATGTCCCAGTGCACACACATGATCTCACATGTCCCTGTGCACACACGTGACCCTTTACATACATGTCCCTGTGCACACACATGACCCCACATGTCCCCGTGTACACACATGACCCTTTACATACATGTCCCCGTGCACACACATGGCCTCACGTCCCCATGTACACATACGACTCCGCATGTCCCCATGCACACACATGACCCTTTACATACATGTCCCTATGCACACACATGACTCCACATGTTCCCATGCACACACGTGACCCTTTACATACATGTCCCTGTGCACACACATGACCTCACATGTCCCCATGCACACACGTGACCCTTTACATACATGTCCCTATGCACACACATGACTCCACATGTTCCCATGCACACACGTGACCTCACATGTCCCCATGCACACGTGACCCTTTACATCCATGTCCCCGTGCACACACGTGACCTCACACGTCCCCACGCACACCCGTGTCCCAGTGCGCACCCAGTCACGTGATCGCGTGCCCCGCCCCCCCCGCATGCTCTCCCCTCCCTCCCCTTCCCCTCTCCCCTCCCCCCCCATCTCTAAGGGCTCGTGTCGTGGCGCCTCGCCCCGCCCCTCGCCCCGCCCCCCCCCCCCGAGGCAACGACCAATCACGAATGTCTTCCAGCGCCCCGCCCACCAAACCCCGCCCCCCTACAGGGGGGGAGGGGCGGGACAGGGGGCGTGGCCTGCGGGGGGGAAGGGGCGCACCCGGATACACTGTGACCGGAGGGGGCGGGGCTTGGACGGGGGGGCGGGGCTTTAATGCCCTCCCCCCACGTTCTAACCCCCTTCCCCCCCCAAGGCCCCGCCCGCATAAAGGACCCCCCCAAGGCCACGCCCCCTCGGACGACCCCGCCCCTTTCCTCAAGCCCCGCCCCATTTCCCTTAAGCCCCGCCCCCTTTCCCCGCTCTGCCACCGCTGCCCCCTCCCTTCCCCCCTCCCCCCCGGTGCCGCGCGGTTCGGGTGTAATTAATGAGTTAATTAATGAATTAATGGATTAATTAATGGCTTAATTGGTGACGGAGTTCATGGGTCACGTGGCGGGGGGGAGGGGAGGGAAACGGAGGGGGTGGGGGTGCAAAGAGGGTGGCCCCCCCATAGGCGCTCCCTGCCCTATAGGACCCCCCCCCCATACCCTATAGGGACCCCCCAGTCTATCTGTGATCCCCTTATGGAGGTGCTCCCGCCCTATAGACACCCCCCTATAGATGGGTGCCTGGCACCCCATAGGTACCTCCCTATAGGAATGACCCCCATATCCATCAGGACCCCCTATAGCTTCAAGACCTCCACATACAGACACATTGGGAACCCCTATAACTTTAGCACCTTCCATATGACCCCCATAGGAGCCCCTATACCTTTAACTCCCCATATAACCCCCATAGGGTCCCCCTATAGCTTTAACCCCTTATATAACCCCCATAGGGTCCCTCTATAGCTTTAACCCCCCATATAACCCCATAGGCTCCCCTATACCTTTAACCCCCCATATAACCCCCATAGGACCCCCTATACCTTTAACCCCCCATATAAACCCCATAGGACCCCCTATACCTTTAACCCCCCATATAACCCCCATAGGACCCCCTATACCTTTAACCCCCCATACAACCCCCATAGGGACCCCCTATAGCTTTAAATCCCGTATAACCCCCATATAACCCGCATAGGCCCCCCTATACCTTTAACCCCCCAATAGGGACCCCCTATACCTTTAACCCCCCATATAACTCCCATAGGACCCCCTATACCTTTAACCCCCCATATAATCCCCATAGGACCCCCTATACCTTTAACCCCCCCATAGACCCCCTATACCTAACCCCCCATATAACCCCCATATGACCCCCTATAGCTTTAAATCCCATATAACCCCCCATATAACCCCCATAGGGACCCCCTATAGCTTTAAATCCCATATAACCCCCATATAACCCCCATAGGGACCCCTATACCTTTACCCCCCCCCATAGGGGTCTCCTCCCACCCTCCCGTCTGTCCCTCGAGCGCCCCTGGCGGCAGCGAGCGGCTCCGCATCCCCTCGGCACCTGCCGGCACCGGTCGGGCGGTGCTCGGCTCCGTTCGGCTCCGTTCGGCTCCGTTCGGGCCGGTTCGGCTCCGTTCGGCTCCGTTCGGACCGGTTCGGACCGGTTCGGCTGCGTTCGGAGCCGGTTCGGACCAGGTCGGCTCCCGTCGGGCCCGCGCCGGCGCCGCTCGGGGACGTTCGCGTCGGTTCGGGGGGGTTCGGGCCGGTTCGGAGGCGCTCGGCTCGGCTCGGCTCGGGAGGGCAGGTGAGAGCGGGCCCGGCCGGGAGCCGGGAGCGGGGATGGGGATCTATGGGGCAGGCTATGGGGGGGGGGACATACACACGTCTATGGGGCAGGTTATGGGGGGGTATGATGGGGGCAGTTTATGGGGGGGAATGTGTTATGGGGCAGGGGAGTGGGGGCATGCTGGGCAGATGGGGGGGGAATGTGTATGGGGCAGGTAGAGATGTATAGGGCAGGATGGGGGGGAATGTGTATGGGCAGGATGAGATGTATAGGGCAGATGGGGGGGAATGTGTTATGGGCAGGATGTGGGGGGCAGGAGTAGTTGATTTTATGGGGGGGGGAATGTGTGTTGGGCAGGAATGTGGGGGCAGGAATGGGGGCAGATCTATAGGGCAGGAATGGGGGGGAATGTGTATGGGGCAGGAATGGGGGCAGATCTATAGGGCAGGAATGGGGGGGAATGTGTATGGGGCAGGAATGGGGGCAGATCTATGGGGCAGGAATAGGGGGGAATGTGTATGGGGCAGGAATGGGGGCAGATCTATGGGGCAGGAATGGGGGGGAATGTCTATGGGGGCGGGTCTATGGGGCAAGCGATGGGGCAGATCTATGGGGGGAACGTGTAAGGGGCAGGAATGGGGGGGGCAGGAATAGGGGCAGGTCTATGGGGCAGGTTATGGGGCAGGAATCGGGGGTCAAGGAATGTGGGCGGGTCTATGG
>NW_026900568.1:0-15752 GCF_033783945.1 Neopsephotus bourkii
CCCCTTCCCCCCAAGTTCCACTTGGCCCCACTCAGCCCCTGGATCCCTGCTCTGTGTGTCCCCCCCAAACCCTTTCCCATCCCCTCGATGGCCTTCAAGCTCCTGTTCTTTCCCAATGCCACCTGGGAACTCCCTTAAAGCTCTCTCTTGTGCCCCCCAAGTTGGGTCCATGCTAAGCCCCATAGTCCAGCCCTGAACCAACCCAACCCAAACTCATCCCCAACTCAAGTCAAGCTCAACTCCATCCCCAAACCAACCCCAACTCAACCCAATCTCATCTCCAACCCAAGTCAACCCCAACCCAACCTCAACCTCATCCCCAAACCACCCCAACCGAACCTAACCGCAACCCAGCCCGAAGTTAATCTCAACTCTATCCCCAAACCAACCCCAGCCTCAACCCCAACCTAACTGCAACCC
Source organism: Neopsephotus bourkii (assembly GCF_033783945.1). Lineage (NCBI taxonomy): Eukaryota > Metazoa > Chordata > Aves > Psittaciformes > Psittacidae > Neopsephotus > Neopsephotus bourkii. The sequence continues at coordinate 421 of NW_026900568.1, forward strand.
AATCTCATACCCAACCCAACTTCAATCCCAACCCCAACCCAACCCAACCTCAACCTCATCCCCAACCCAATCCCAACCCAACCTCATCCCCAACCCAATCTCAACCTCAAACCAACCCAACCTCAACCCCAGCCACAACCCCACTTAATCTCAACCCCAAACCAACCTCATCCCCAACCCAATCCCAGCCCAACTCAACCCCAAACCAACCCCAACCTCAACCCCAACCCAACCTCAACCCCAGCTTCAATCCCAACCCAAACTCAACCCCAACCCAACCCCAACCTCAACCCCAAACCAACCTCATCCCCAACCCAACCCCAACCCAACCTCAACCCCAGCTTCAATCCCAACCCAAACTCAACCCCAACCCAATCTCAACCCAACCTCAACCCCAAACCAACCTCATCCCCAGCCTCAATCCCAACCCCAACCCAACCCCAACCTCAACCCCAAACCAACCTCATCCCCAACCCAACCCCAACCCAGCCTCAACTCCATCTACAAACCACCCCCAACCCAACCCCATTCCCCCCCCAACCCATCCCCACCCCAACCCCAACCCCTCACCTCTTGTGTCCCCCCCCAAACCCCCATTCCCCCCCTCAAACCCTCCCAGACCCCTTGACCTCATCCCCTCCTCACCCTCTCAGCCGACCGGGCCGCGCCGAAGAAGATGGGCCCGAAGGCCAACCACACCACGCACGTCGTGTACATGGCGAAGCCGATGGGTTTGGCCTCGTTGAAGGTCTCGGGGACGCCGCGGGCCTTGACGGCGTAGACGGTGGTGGTGAGCATGAGGAGCAGAGCGTGGGCCAGGCAGGCCAAGGTGGCGCCCTCGGCCATGTCGCAGCGCAGCACCCCCCGTGCGTCCTCGGGGTCCGGGGTTCGCCCCATCTCGTAGTCCACCAGGGCGTGGGGGGGACGCAGGAGGAGCCACATGGCCGCCCCCACCAGCTGCATCCCGCTGAGGGCGAAGGTGATGACGAGCTGCGAGGTGGGGCTGATGAAGCGGGGGGGCGTCACTGAGCGCTTCCCTATAAAGAGGGGGCACACGAGGGGTTGTGGGGTGCACAGAACCTATGGTCAGCCCCACAAGTCACCTTGGGGGAAGACATGGTAGATGGGGGTGGTTGCGGTGAGGAGCTCGCCATAGGTAGAACCCCATCCCATGTCCCTCAACCCATCCTTTTGACCTTCAATTGGACCCCTATGTGGTTCCTGGGACCTCAAGAACCTATGGTCAGCCCCATAAGTCACCTTGGGGGAGGACGTGGCAGATGGGGGTGCTTGTGGTGAGGAGGTTGCCATAGGTAGAACCCCATCCCATGTCCCTCAACCCATACTTTTGACCTTCAATTGGACCCCTATGTGGTTCCTGGGACCTCAAGAACCTATGGCCATCCCCATAAGTCACCTTGGGGGAGGATGTGGTAGATGGGGGTGGTTGTGGTGAGGAGCTCAGGGTAGGTAGAACCCCATCCCACGTCCATCAACCCAAACTCTTGACCCTCAATGGGACCCCATGGAGGTCCAGAACCTATGGTGAGCCCCATAAGTCACCTTGGGGGAGGATGTGGTAAATGGGGGTGCTTGTGGTGAGGAGCTCAGGGTAGGTAGAACCCCATCCCATGTCCCTCAACCCAAACTCTTGGCCCTCAGTTGGACCCTTATGTGGTTCCTGGACCCCATGGACCTCCAGAACCTATGGTGAGCCCCATAAGTCACCTTGGGAGAGGACGTGGTAAATGGGGGTGCTTGTGTTGAGGAGGTCGCCATAGGTAGAACCCCATCCCATGTCCCTCAACCCATCCTTTTGACCTTCAATTGGACCCCTATGTGGTTCCTGGACCCCATGGAGGTCCAGAACCTATGGTCAGCCCCATAAGTCACCTTGGGGGAGGACGTGGTAGATGGGGGTGCTTGTGGTGAGGAGGTCGCCATAGGTAGAACCCCATCCCATGTCCCTCAACCCATCCTTTTGACCTTCAATTGGACCCCTATGTGGTTCCTGGGACCTCCAGAACCTATGGTGAGCCCCATAAGTCACCTTGGGAGAGGACGTGGTAAATGGGGGTGCTTGTGGTGAGGAGCTCGCCATAGGTAGAACCCCATCCCACGTCCCTCAACCCATCCTTTTGACCTTCAATTGGACCCCTATGTGGTTCCTGGGACCTCAAGAACCTATGGCCATCCCCATAAGTCACCTTGGGGGAGGATGTGGTAGATGGGGGTGGTTGTGGTGAGGAGCTCAGGGTAGGTAGAACCCCATCCCACGTCCCTCAACCCAAACTCTTGACCCTCAATGGGACCCCATGGAGGTCCAGAACCTATGGTCAGCCCCATAAGTCACCTTGGGGGAGGACATGGTAGATGGGGGTGGTTGTGGTGAGGAGCTCAGGGTAGGTAGAACCCCATTCCATGTCCCTCAACTCAAGCTCTTGACCCTCAATTGGGCCCCTATGTGGTTCCTGGACCCCATGGAGGTCCAGAACCTATGGTCAGCCCCATAAGTCACCTTCGGGGGGGACGTGGTAGATGGGGGTGCTTGCGGTGAGGAGGTCGCCATAGGTAGAACCCCATCCCACGTCCCTCAACCCATCCTTTTGACCCTCAATTGGGCCCCTATGTGGTTCCTGGACCCCATGGAGGTCCAGAACCTATGGTCAGCCCCATAAGTCACCTTGGGGGAGGACGTGGTAGATGGGGGTGCTTGTGGTGAGGAGCTCGCCATAGGTAGAACCCCATCCCACGTCCCTCACCCTGCTCGAAGATGCGGTAGATGCGGTTGGTCTTGGTGAGCAGCGCGGCGTAGCTGAGGCTCATCCCTAAGCCCAGGAAGAGCCTCCTCATGGCGCAGACGCCCACCCCCGGCTCGGCCACCATGAGGAAGGTGATGCCATAAACCAAAGCGATGCCCACCAAGAGGACGTAGCTGAGCTCCCGCCCCGACGCCTTCACGATGGGCGTCTCGTGGTGCTTGATGAAGGTGAGCAAGACGAAGGCGGTGGCCAACAAGCCCAAGGTGGCCAAAGCCAAGGGGACGGCGGCACAAGGGTCCCCCCAGCGCAGGCGTAGGACGGGTGTGGGGCGGCAGGAGGTGTGGTTACTGGTGGGGCGCAGGTGGGGGGGGCAGGCCTGGCAGCTCTGGGGGTCGGCCAGGAAGCGGTAACCGGAGCAGAGCTCGCAGTGCCAACAGCACGGGACCCCCTTCACCGGGGTCTTCTTCTCCCCAGGACCACAGGGGAGGCTGCAGACCGAGGGGGGCACGGAGCGGTTGGAGCCCCACGTCATGGCGTCCACCTGGGGGGGCAGGTAAGGGGGCAGGAGATAGCCAGCGGTGGTGGGGGAAGGGGGAGTTGGATATAGGGTGTGTGTTTGGTCATTGGGGTCCCACCAGTTGACCATAGGGGTGTCCATATGGTCATTGGGGTCCAAGTGGTTGACCATTGGGATCCCACAGGAGCACCCAGTTGACCATAGGGGCATCCATATGGTCATTGGGGTCCAAGTGGTTGACCATTGGGATCCCACAGGAGCACCCAGTTGACCATGGAGGCATCCATATGGTCATTGGGATCCAAGTGGTTGACTATTGAGATCCAACCAGTTGACCACAGGGGCGCCCAACTGATCATTGAGATCCCACCAGTTGACCATGGGGCACCCAACTGACCATGAAGGCACCCACTTGACCATAATGGCACCCAATTGCCCATGGAGGCACCCACTTGACCATGGAGGCACCCAACTGACCACAGGGGCACCCAACTGACCACGAAGGCACCCAATTGACCATGGAGGCACCCAACTGACCATGAAGGCACCCAATTGACCATGGAGGCACCCAATTGACCACGAAGGCACCCAATTGACCATAATGGCACCCAATTGCCCATGGAAGCACCCAATTGACCATGGAGGCACCCAACTGACCATAGAGGCACCCAACTGACCACGAAGGCACCCTATTGACCATGGAGACACCCAATTGACCATAATGGCACCCAACTGACCATAATGGCACCCAATTGACCATGGAGGCACCCAATTGACCACGAAGGCACCCAGTGACCATGGAGGCACCCAATTGACCATGAAGGCACCCAATTGCCCATAATGGCACCCAGTTGCCCATAATGGCACCCAGCTGACCATGGAGGCACCCAATTGACCCCTGAGGTCCCACCAGTTGCCCCTGGGGCACCCATGGGGGGGGGGGTCAGCACCCACCTGCAGGTGCAGGCCCTGCACCCACTGTCCCACAGCTCGGTAGCTGCCGCTGCCGTTGGCGCCCTGGAACTGGAAGATGTCGTATCTGCCCGGAGCATCCCCGTTCTCATTGAAGCTCACGGGGGTCCCTGCGCTGCCTGCACCAGTATGGACCAGTACAGACCAGTATGGACCAGTACAGACCAGTATGGACCAGTACAAACCAGTATGGACCAGTACGGACCAGTACAAGCCAGTATGGAACAGTACAAACCAGTATGGGCCAACCAGTACAAACCAGTATGGACCAGTACAAACCAATATGGACCAGTACAAACCAGTATGGACCAGTACAAACCAGTATGGACCAACCAGTACAAACCAGTATGGACCAGTACAAACCAGTATGGACCAGTACAAACCAGTATGGACCAGTACGGAGAATTACGGACCAAGCCAGGCCCAGGAATACCAAGTAAGGACCCACTGAGGACCCTCCCTGTGTGGTCTCCAGTGCCCCCCAGCCCCCTTCCAGTGCCTCCCCGTGTATCCCAGTGCCCCCCCAGTATGGTCTCCAGTCCACCCATTCTCCTATTCCATCCCATCCCCTTGTCCCCTTCCCAGTCCATCCCAGTCCCTTCTAGTCCCCTGCCAAACCTTCTCAGTGCCCTCCCACTCTATCCCATCCCCTCCCATCCCCTCCCATCCCTTCCCAGTCCATTCCTATCCCTTCCTATTCCCCTTCCATTCACTTCCCATTGCCCTCCAGCCCCTTTCTAGTGCCTCCCAGTCCATTCCATCCCCTCCAATTCCCACCCCATCCCTTCCCAGTCCATCCCATCCCATTCCCATTCCCATTCTCATCCCATTTTCATTCTCATCCCCTCCCATCCCTTCCCATTCCCTTCCCAGTCTGAGCACCCCACAGCCCCCTCCCAGTCCCTCCTATTGCCCCCATTCTCATTCCTATCCCATTCCCATCCCATTCCCATTCCCATCCCATTTCTATCCCATTCCTATTCCCACCCCATTCCCACCCCATTCCTATCCCATTCCTATCCCATTCCCATTGCATTCTCATTCCTATCCCATTCCCACCCCATTCCTATCCCATTCCTACCCCATTCCCATTCCCAATCCATTCCCACTCCATTCCCATTCCCACCCCATTCCCATTCCTATCCCATTCCCATCCCATTCCCATCCCATTCCCATTCCTATCTTATTCCCATTCCTATCCCATTCCCACCCCATTCCCTTTCCCATCGCATTCCCACCCTATTCCCACCCCATTCCCATTCATATCCATTCTCATTCCCACCCCATTCCTATCCCAGTCCCTCCCATTGCCCCCATCCCCATCCCATTTCCATTCCCATCCCATTCCCACCCCATTTCCATTCTCATTCCCACCCCATTCCTATCCCAGTCCCTCCCATTGCCCCCATTCCCCCCCCCCCGCTCACCGCTGAAGTTCACCCCCCGGATGTGCTGCAGGAGGCGGCGCCCGTCGGGGGGGTCCATGTGGGGGCAGAGCCCCCCCCCGGGGCAGAGCTCGGCCGCGAGGCTGTGCAGGGCGCGCGCCATGGCCAGCACGGCGTCAATGACGAACTGCACCTTCCCCTCCTGCTCGTAGGGCGAGTCCCGGCCGATGCGCTCCCGCCCTGACCCACACTTGGGGGTCAGACCCAGAGAGCGCTGCCCGGACCCACACTTGGGGGTCAGACCCATAGCACTGCCCCATAGCGCTGCCCGGACCCACACTTGGGGGTCAGACCCACAGAGCGCTGCCCTGACCCACACTTGGGGGTCAGACACAGAGAGGGCTGCCCGGACCCACACTTGGGGGTCAGACCCACAGAGCGCTGCCCTGACCCACACTTGGGGGTCAGACCCATAGCACTGCCCCATAGCGCTGCCCAGACCCACACTTGGGGGTCAGACCCACAGAGCGCTGCCCTGACCCACACTTGGGGGTCAGACCCACAGCGCTGCCCGGACCCACACTTGGGGGTCAGACCCAGAGCGCTGCCCGGACCCACACTTGGGGGTCAGAGCCATAGAGCCCTGCCCTCCCCTGCCCCACACTTGGGGTCAGACACAGAGCCCTGCCCTCCCCTGCCCCACACTAGGGGGTCAGACACAGAACCCTGCCCTGCCCTGCCCCACACTTGGGGGTCAGACCTATAGCTCCGCCCTGTCCCACACTTAGGGGCCAGACCCACAGTGCTGCCCTGCCCCGCACTTGGGGGTCAGACCCAGAGCGCTGCCCTGACCCACACTTGGGGGTCAGACCCATAGGATGCCCTGCCCCACACTTGGGGGTCAGACCCATAGGGCGCCCTGCCCCACACTTGAGGGTCAGACCCATAGGGCGCCCTGCCCCACACTTGAGGATCAGACCCATAGGATGCCCTGCCCCACACTTGAGGATCAGACCCATAGGATGCCCTGCCCCACACTTAGGGGTCAGACCCATAGGGCGCCCTGCCCCACACTTGAGGGTCAGACCTATAGCACTGCCCTGCCCCACACTTGGGGGTCAAACACAGAGAGCTGCCCCATAACATTGCTCTGCCCCACACTTGGGGCTCAGACCCACAGTGCTGCCCCACACTTGGGGGTCAGACCGGTAGCACTGCCCTGCCCCACACTTGGGGGTCAGACCCACAGTGCTCCTCCAGGGAGCTATGGGGCAAGCAGGGCTCTATGGGGCAGGCAGGGAGCTATGGGGCAAGCAGGGCTCTATGGGGCAGGCAGCGCCCTATGGGGCACCCCGTGAAGCAGGCAGCGCTTTACCTGTGCACTTGCGGACGGGCCCGCCGTGGGGCTCGCTCTGGGGCTCGCTATGGGGCAGGCGGCAGTTGAAATCCTCCTCCCAGAACTCGTGGAACCAGAGGTTGCGGCGGTTGTTCTCCAGCGAGCGGGACGTGAAATACTCATCGAAGCCTGCAGGGGGCGCCCCATAGCTCCGTGCGCCTCGCCCCATAGCGCCCCATAGCGCCCCATAGCGCCCCATAGCACCCTAGCACCAGCTCCTCGCCTCATAGCGCCCTATAGAGCCCCATAGCACCCCATAGTGCCGTAGCACCAGCGCCTTGACCCGTAGTGCCCCATAGCGCCCCATACAGCCCCATAGCACCCCATAGCACCAGCACCTTGCCCCACAGCACTCTATAACGCCCCATAGCACCCCATAGCACCAGCGCCTCGCCCCACAGCACCCCATAACGCCCTATAGAGCCCTATAGAACCCCATAGCACCCCATAGCACCATAGCACCAGCGCCTTGCCCCACAGCACCCCATAGCGCCCCATAGCACCCTATAGCGCCCCATAGCACCCTATAGAGCCCCATAGCACCCTATAGCGCCCCATAGCACCCCATAGCTCCCTATAGCACCCCATAGCTCCCCATAGCGCCCCATACAGCCCCATAGCACCATAGCACCACCGCCTCGCCCCATAGCGCCCCATACAGCCCCATAGCACCATAGCACCACCGCCTTGCCCCATAGCGCCCCATAGCTCCCCATAGCGCCCCATAGCACCCCCCAGCGCCCCATAGCGCCCCACAGCCCCATGGCGCCCCCTGCCGGCACTGACCGGGCACCGAGGCGCGCTTGGGCAGGATGGTGATGGCTCCGTCGGCCGCCGGCTCCAGCCCCAGCACCGGGCCCAGCTTCGCCCCCCACGAGTCCGAGCCCACCCAGGAGAAGTGACCGGAGAGGTTGGCGCGGGCGGCGGCCTCCAGCACCCGCCTGGGGACGGAGCGGAATGGGAGAGACTGGGAGGGACTGGGAGGGACTGGGATGGGAATGGACTGGGATAGGAATGGGATAGACTGGGATGGGAATGGACTGGGATAGACTGGGATGGGAATGGGATAGACTGGGAGGGACTGGGATAGACTGGGAGGGACTGGGATGGGAATGGGAATAGACCTGGATGGGAATGGGATAGACTGGGAGGGACTGGGGCAGATTGGGATGGGAATGGGAGGGACTGGGATGGGAATGGGATAGACTGGGAGATACTGGGAGAGGAATGGGAGGGACTGGGATAGACTGGGAGTGGAATGGTGGTCAATGGGAAGGACTGGGATGAGCTGGGATGAGAATGGGATGGACTGGGATAGGAATGGAATAGTCTGGGAGGGACTGGGATGGGAATGGGCTGGGCTGGGCTGGACTGGGAGAGGAATAGGAGGGACTGGGAGAGGATGGGATGGACTGGGGTGGACTGGGAGTGGAATGGTGGTCAATGGGAAGGACTGGGATGAGATGGGATATTAATGGGATGGACTGAGAAGGGAATGGGATAGACTGGGATGGGCTGGGATAGACTGGGGTGAACTGGGAGTGGAATGGGATGGACTGGGGTGGACTGGGAGTGGAATGGTGGTCAATGGGATGGGCTGAGAGACTGGGAGGGAAATAGAGGGGACTGGGATGGGCTGGGAGTAGAATGGTGGTCAATGGGATAGACTGGGACGGACTGGGAGAGGAATAGGAGGGGAATGGGATGGACTGTGATAGACTGGGATGGATTGGGATAGACTGGGAAGCACTGGGAGAGGAATAGGGGGGGATGGAATGGACTGGGATAGACTGGGAGGGACTGCTCTAGACTGGTCCATACTGCTCTGTACTTTTCTACACTGCTCTACGCTCATCTATACTGGTCGATACTGGTCTATACTGGTGTATACAGATTTATACAGGTCTATACTGGTTTATGCAGCTTTATTCTGGTCTAGATTGGTTTATACTGGTCTCTACTGCTTCATACAGATCACTCAGCTCATCCCATCCATCCTGGTGAACACCTTGGCCTGTGCTGGGCTCACTGGGGAGCGGTTCCTGGGCCAGTTCCTGCTCTCTACTGGTAAGAACTGGTTTATACTGGTTTATACTGGTCTCTACTGCTTCATACAGATCACTCAGCTCATCCCATCCATCCTGGTGAACACCTTGGGCTGTGCTGGGCTCACTGGGGAGTAGTTCCTGGGCCAGTTCCTGCTCTTTACTGGTTTATACTGGTTAATACTGGTCCATACAGATCACTCAGCTCATCCCATCCATCCTGGTGAACACCTTGGGCTGTGCTGAGCTCACTGGGAAGCGGTTCCTGGGCCAGTTCCTGCTCTCTACTGGTTTATACTGGTCTATACTGGTTTATACTGGTTTATACTGCTCCATACGGATCACTCATCTCATTCCATCCATCCTGGTGAACACCTTGGGCTGTGCTGGGCTCACTGGGGAGCGGTTCCTGGGCCAGTTCCTGCTCTCTACTGGTCTATACTGGTTTATACTGGTTTATACTGGTTTATACTGGTCCTCACCGGATGTCGTCCTCGTTGGCGAACAGCACCACCCCGCGCGCCGTCGATGTCTCCATGAGCCTCCCGATGACTTTGTCGAACTCCCCCGGGCGCGGCTCCCGCGGGATCTTGATGGATTGAGCGATGCAGAGGCCCCCTGCGCCGGGGACACCCACCAGTGCCCACCAGTATGGACCAGTATGGACCAGTACACCCCAGTATGTCTCAGTACCTCCCAGTACACCCCAGTGTGTCCCAGCCCCCCCCCCAGTCCTCTCCCAGTTCCCCCCATTCCCTCCCAGTCCCTTCCACTCCATCCCACTACCTCCCATTTCCCCTCCCATTCCCTCTCAGTATATCCCAGTGCCCCCACCCGGTCCATCCCATTCCCCTCCCATTCCATCCCATTTCCTTCCCACTCCATCCTATTCCCTCCCATTCCCCTCCCACTCTAACCCACTCCATCCCACTCCCCTCCCACTCCATCCCAGTCTATGCCACTCCATCCCACACTCTCCCATTCCCTTCCCAATCCATCCCATTCCCTTCCCACTCCATCCCAGTCTATCCCACTCCATCCCACTCCCCTCCCACTCCATCCCATTCCCATTCCCAACCCATTCCCACTCCATCCCATTCCCTTCCCACTCCATCCCAGTCTATGGCACTCCATCCCAGTCCATCCCAGTCCATCCCAGTCTATCCCACTCCATCCCATTCCCATTCCCATCCCATCCCATTCCCATTCCCATCCTATTCCCTTCCCTCTCCATCCCCATTCCCATCCCCATTCCCATTCCCATCCCATCCCATTCCCATCCCATTCCCTTCCCACTCCTCTCCCAGTCTATCCCACTCCATCCTCTTCCCATCCCACTCCATCCCAGTCTATCCCACTCCATCCCATTCCCATCCCATTCCACTCCATCCCACTCCATCCCAGTCTATCCCACTCCATCCCATTCCCATCCCATTCCACTCCATCCCAGTCTATCCCACTCCATCCCACTCTATCCCACTCTATCCCATTCCCATCCCATTCCCATCCCATTCCCATCCCATTCCCATCCCACTCCCCTCCCACTCTAACCCACTCCATCCCATTCCCATTCCCACCCCATCCCCATTGCCCCCCCCCTCTCCCCACCGGCCTCCCTGGAGCTCTGCACGAAGGCCTCCACCCCGCTCTCCCCGTAGCTGCCCTCGGAGGCCACGGTGGCCACGTAGCTCCAGCCCAGGGCCCTCGTCACGGCCACCATGGCCTGGGCCTGCTCCGAGTCCGGCGGCACCACCCGGGAGAAGAACCCGTAACGGGCAGGGTCACTGAGCTCCGGGGCCGTGGAGGCGTAGCTGATCTGGGGGATCTGGGAACGGTGATGGGATACGGGTGGGAATGGGGCCAGCATCATCGGGTACCAGCCATGGGCATCCTGTGCCAGCATCATCGGGTACCAGCCATGGGCATCCTGTGCCAGCATCATCGGGTACCAGCCATGGGCATCCTGTGCCAGCATCATCGGGTACCAGCCATGGGCATCCTGTGCCAGCATCATCGGGTACCAGCCATGGGCATCCTGTGCCAGCATCATCGGGTACCAGCCATGGGCATCCCGTGCCAGCATCATCGGGTACCAGCCATGGGCATCCCGTGCCAGCATCATCGGGTACCAGCCATGGGCATCCCGTGCCAGCATCATCGGGTACCAGCCATGGGCATCCTGTGCCAGCATCATCGGGTACCAGCCATGGGCATCCTGTGCTGAGCTATGGGGATAGAGCCTTGGAGCTGATCTGGGGGATCTGGGAACGGTGATGGGATACGGGTGGGAATGGGGCGGATGGAGCCGAGCATCATCCAGTACCAACCATGGGCATCCTGTGCTGGTAGGGATGGGGCATGGGGATATGGGGATAGAGCCTTGGAACTGAGCTGTGGGGTCTGGGAATGGCACTGGGGACATGGGAACATGGGACGGGGGGGGACACAACAGTCAGGACATATGGACACTGGGGGGGGGGACCTAATCCCATGGGATATCCATGCCCCCCCTTGTGTATTCTGTGTCCCTAATCCCTCCTAATCCCTGGAGCCATTTGCTGCCATCCTGGGGCATTGTGGGTAATGGGGGGGGGGGGTGGAAGGGTCCATTGGGAATGGGGGGGTCAGAGCGGCCACCAATGCCCCCCCCACGATGTCCCCAGTGTCACCTTGACCACCATGATGGAGATACACTGGCCACCATGATGGAGACACCTTGACCACCATGACGGAGATACCCTGGCCACCATGATGGAGACACATTGGCCACTATGATGAAGACACGTTGGCCACTGTGGTGGAGACACCTTGACCACCATGATGGAGACACCTTGACCACCATGATGGAGACATATTGGCCACCATGATGAAGACACATTGGGCACAATGATGGAGACACACTGGCCACTGTGGTGGAGATACCTTGACCATCATGATGGAGATACATTGGCCACTGTGACAGAGATGTATTGGCCACCATTATGGAGATGAACAGAAACACATTGGCACCATGATGGACACAGATGGTGATGGAGCCACACTGACGACCATGATGGAGACACCTTGACCACCATGGTGAGGATACATTGGCCACCGCGATGGAGACATGTTGACCACCATGATGGAGACACATTGACCACTATAATGAAGACACCTTGACCACCATGATGGAGACACGTTGACCACCATGATGGAGACACATTGGCCACCATGATGGAGATACATTGACCACTATAATGAAGACACCTTGACCACCATGATGGAGATACATTGACCACTATAATGAAGACACGTTGACCACCATGATGGAGACACATTGACCACTATAATGAAGACACCTTGACCACCATGATGGAGACACCTTGGCCACCATGATGGAGACACATTGACCACTATAATGAAGACACATTGACCACCATGATGGAGATACATTGACCACTATAATGAAGACACGTTGACCACCATGATGGAGACACATTGACCACTATAATGAAGACACATTGACCACCATGATGGAGATACATTGACCACCATGATGGAGACACATTGACCACGATGATGGAGACACCTTGGCCACCACACTGGAGCTGGAACTTGCCCCCTTCCCCATGGCCCCACTCACATTGAAGAGCTGCAGCACATTGGCCACCATGATGGAGATACACTGGCCAGCATGATGGACACAGATGGTGATGGAGCCACACTGACCACCATGATGGACACAGAACTCGCCCCCCCCCCCCCACTCACATTGAAGAGCCGCAGCACATTGGCCACCATGATGGACACAGATGGTGATGGAGCCACATTGGCCACCATGATGGAGACACATTGGCCACCATGATGGAGATACACTGGCCACCATGATGGACACAGATGGTGATGGAGACACATTGACCACCATGATGGAGACACATTGGCCACCATGATGAAGACACCTTGACCACCATGATGGAGATACACTGGCCAGCATGATGGACACAGATGGTGATGGAGCCACACTGACCACCATGATGGAGATACACTGGCCACCATGATGGAGACACATTGGCCACTATAATGAAGACACCTTGACCACCATGATGGAGACACACTGGCCACCATGATGGACACAGAACTCGCCCCCCCCACTCACATTGAAGAGCCGCAGCACATTGGCCACCATGATGGACACAGAACTCGCCCTCCCCATCCCCCCACTCACATTGAAGAGCCGCAGCACATTGGCCACCATGATGGACACGGAACTCGCCCCCCCCCCCTCCCCCACTCACATTGAAGAGCCCAGCACATTGGCCACCATGATGGACACAGAACCGCCCCCCCCCCCCCCACCACAAAACCCACACACACAAACAACCCCCCCCCACCACAAAACCCACACACCACCAAACACACCCCCCCCACAAAACACACACCACCAAACACAACCCCCCCACCACAAAACCCACACACCACCAAACACAACCCCCCCCCCACAAAACCCACCCCCCCCAAACACACCCCCCCCCCACCAAAACCCACACACCACCAAACCCCCCCCCCCCCACCCCCCACCACAAAACCCACACACCACCAAACACAAAACCACATTGGCCACCATGATGGACACAGATGGTGATGGAGCCACATTGGCCACCATGATGGAGCCACATTGGCCACCATGATGGACACAGAACTCGCCCCCCCCACTCACATTGAAGAGCCGCAGCACATTGGCCACCATGATGGACACGGAACTCGCCGAAGCCCCGATGACCCCCACGAGTCGCTCTGGAGGCGGCCGCCGGGGGGCGCTGCCATCGGCGCATCTCCCTTCCCCTTCCACCGGGGGCAGGAGGCTACGGACGAAGCCCAGCGCCTGCTCCAAGGCGTAGGTGTCCCGGGAGCAGGTATCCAGGATGCGGGCTCCCAGCGTGAGGTTGGGCAGCACCGTGGGGTCCCCGTTGACGCGGTCCAGGGCGTAGAGCATGGCCTCCAGGCGGTGGATGCCCTTCTCCTTCTTGATGGGGCCGCACGGGACCCCCGCAGGACCCCGGGCGTGAACGGGGAAGAGGCCCCCCAGGGTCAGGTCCCCTTCCAAGCGGATGCCGTGGGGCTGGGTGGGAGATGGGGCGGGGAGGGTGGGGGTCAAGAGGGTGCTCAAGGGGAGCAGGAGGTGCAGCATGGTCCTGGGCTGTTGGGGGGGGAGAAAAGAGGGGTTGGAGGGGGGAATGGGGGGTGGCGTCCTATGGGGCAGGGATAGTGCCCTATGGGGCAGGGATAGTGTCCTATGGGGCAGGGATAGTGGCACTCTATGGGGCAGGGATAGTGGCACTCTATGGGGCAGGGATAGTGTCCTATGGGGCGGGGATAGTGCTCTATGGGGCAGGGAGAGCATCCTATGGGGCAGGGATAGTGCCCTATGGGGAGGAGAGTGGCACTCTATGGGGCAGGAATAGCACCCTATGGGGCAGGGAGAGCACCCTATGGGGCAGGGAGAGCATCCTATGGGGCAGGGAGAGTGGCATCCTATGGGGCAGGAGTAGCACCCTATGGGGAGGAGAGTGGCACCCTATGGGGCAGGGATAGCATCCTATGGGGCAAAAATAGCACTGTATGGGGAGAAGAGTGGCACGCTATGGGGAGGAGAGTGGCACCCTATGGGGCAGGGAGAGCATCCTATGGGGAGGAGAGTGGCACCCTATGGGGCAGGGAGAGCACCCTATGGGGAGGAGAGTGGCACCCTATGGGGCAGGAGTAGCACCCTATGGGGCAGGGAGAGCAACCTATGGGGAGGAGAGTGGCACCCTATGGGGCAGGGATAGTGCCCTATGGGGAGGAGAATGGCACTCTATGGGGCAGGAATAGCACCCTATGGGGCAGGAATAGCACCCTATGGGGAGGAGAGTGGCACGCTATGGGGCAGAGCCACCCCCTATGGCTCAGGGACATCTGGTGCCTATAGGGTGGGTGATGTCCCCCCCCCCTCCAGTGGTTGAGCCCAAAGGGGGGGTCCGGGGGGGCCCAAATCCCTCCCCCCCTCCCCCCCCCCGCAGCTGGATTAGGGGGGATGGGGGGGGGGAGGGGATAATCCAGCTGCTCGGCTGCAGCTGGGAGGGGGCAAGGGGAGGCTATGGGGAGGTGTCTGGGGATATGGGGGGTTAAAGGGGGATATGGGGGGTTAAAGGGGGCTATGGGGGGGTTAAAGGGGGTTATGGGGGGGTCTAAGGGGATATGGGGGGGTTAAAGGGGGTTATGGGGGGGGTAACATGT